>NC_081183.1:42425041-42495063 GCF_029867415.1 Vicia villosa | reverse complement strand
CGCTGAGTTAACAACCGGAGTTATTGTTGCAACTTGAGGTTGGAATTTCTTCTTGATTTTGTGCAAGACATTGCTGACATCTTGATCCTTTTTCTTCTGGAAATAACTTCCATACTTCCTTGGACCAATAGAAGATTCTGGTTCTTTGTTCAAGCGTCCTTCTCGAACTGCTTCTTCTAAACGCACACCCATGTTTACCATCTCGGTAAAGTCGCTTGGTGCACTTGCAACCATTCGTCCGTAGTAAAATGGACTCAAAGTTTTGAGATAGATTTTTGTCATTTCTTTCTCTTCAAGTGGTGGACAAATTTGAGCAGCAACTTCACGCCATATTTGAGCGTATTCCTTGAAGCTTTCTCTATCCTTTTGAGTCATGGCCCGAAGTTGATCTCTGTCGGGAGCCATATCCAGATTGTACTTATACTGTTTGACGAAGGCCTCTCCGAGGTCTCGAAAAGTACGAATCTCTGAACTGTCCAAGTTCATGTACCATTTGAGTGCAGCACCAGTCAGGCTGTCTTGAAAATAATGAATGAGCAATTGTTGATTATCAGTCTGAGTTGACATTCTTCGAGCGTACATTACGAGATGAATTTGTGGGCATGAATTCCCTTTGTACTTCTCGAATTCTGGTACTTTGAATTTGTGAGGAATCTTAACATTTGGAACCAGACAGAGGTCTGCAGCATTCTTTCCAAATAGATCTTGTCCTCGAAGAGTCTTGAGTTCCTTCTGCATTTGCAGAAACTGTTCCTGGAACTCGTCCAATCTTTCATACACGCCAGCATCCTCACTTGGGGCGTGATGATATACTTGTCCGCCCTGCGGGGGAAAAGTATGCATAATCGGTCGTGGAGAAGCCATGATAGCAGATCTTGGAATCTCAGCGTTCTGTTGAGCGAAACCCATTGCCGTTGCTCTTGGAACTTCAATTTCCAGAGGTTTGTAACCCTCCGGTGGACGCATATCCATGGTGACTTTTGGAGCTTCAGAAGCTGGAGGTATGTACCCTTCTGGAATAAAGTTATACGGCATGCCCCAAGGTCGATCAGGCGGCATGGTATACTGAGGAATGGGAGTAGAAACAATCTCGGAAACCACAGTCCTTTGTGGTTCTTCTGGCGTTGGTCGATTCTGCGCAACTACCAGGGCTTCTACCATACTATTGAGTCTTTCAACAGTACCTTTGAGAGTATTAATCTCTTCTCTGAGTTCTTCATTCTCTTGCTCAAAGTCTTCCATTCTTTTCTTGCGACTTGAACGAGTGTTGTATGGATGAGACAGCTTGAAAGTCTTGGTTCACCTCCTTCTCCTCCTCTCTTTCTGGAGAAAGGAAAGTGACTATTAGATCCGCGACAATTCTCGTGTCAGTGCGTACAACTAAAGCGATGCATGATATGAAATTAAGTTAATATTTTTCAAGGAAACACCATAATTACGTTATGAAACATCAAACTTGTATTAATTAAGCGAAAACGCCGTTTTTACACACTTTGAAAAGGGAAATACAGAGAAACTGAGAGAAAGGACTCTAAAACTTTGATGATGAGCCGACTTCACGTTCTAACATCTTCTTCTGTTTCTTGAGCTGAGCGTTCTCTGACGTGAGTTGATCGATGATCCAAGAAGCAGGAGGGATATGATGAGAAAGTGACGATTGTGTCACTTGTCGATCGAGTACTTCAAGTAACTCATCCTTCCTTCTTAGGATGTTTTGAATCTCAACATTTTCTGTGTTGATGATTCGATACTTGTTCCTCCAAGCATTCCTTTCTTGGCATACCTTGTTTAATGCCTCTTGCAGTTTTTCAACATCGGTGGAGAAAAGGTAAATTGGTTCCCTTAGGGGAATAGGTTCTTGATGTTGATATGGCATCCTGAGCTTGAATGCTCTGACGCGTACCCATTGAAGGTAAGGATCCAGGGAGATGCAAAGATGTTTTCCTAACAATCTTCTCCCTTTGCTGTGAATAAGACGCCAGGCTTGGACAATTTCCTTCTTCAGCATGTTGCCATGATCGTCGATGTTCTTGAAGAACAGACCCTCCAATTGGATATTACGTGGAATGTTTTTCATGGGATAGCCGTATTGACGACGGGCTAAAGCTGGATTGTAACTGATTCCTCCCTTAGTTCCAATAAGGGGTACGTTGGGAAAACTTCCGCAACTGAAAATGATCTTGGTTTCGTCGTTGTCAGGACTACACCAATCAATGTCTGTATGAGTGAGAGACATGATTTTCTGTGACCAGTAAAGGCCATCCCTCATGTTCCAGAAAGTGCTAGACTTTGGCAGGTGCGAAACGAACCATTCGTATAACAACGGTACGCAGCATGTGATTAATCCTCCTCGCTGCAGGTTTCTTGAATGCACAGAGTGATAAGCATCCGCAAGCAAGGTCGGAATTGGATTTCCAATTAAGAAGATCTTAATTGCGTTGATGTCGACGAAATCGTTAATGTTAGGAAACAAAAACAATCCGTAGATAAGCAAAGCCAAGATTTCCTCAAAAGCGCTCATATCTTGGATGCTGACAAAATACCGAGCTTGATCAAACAGGAATTTGGAGGGCAATCCTTGAATTCCTCCTCTACTCACCATATGAGTTCTGATGTCGACTAAGTTCAAAGGAGTAGTTGCAGCAATGATAATGTCGTCAGGGTTCTTTTCCAAACCGGAGTACGGATCTTGCGCGTACACGGGTATTCCAATCAGACGAGAGTACTCTTCCAACGTAGGCATGAGCTGATAATCTGGAAAGGTGAAGCAGCGATACGTTGGATCGTAAAACTGCACCAATGTGGGAAGGATCCCATCCACAATGTTGGTATTGAGCAAAGGCAGAAGTTTTCCATACTTCTCCTTGAAAGCCTGGGGGTTGACCACCAGTTTTCCGAGCTTTCCCAGTTCCTCGACCTGGGGAATCTTGAAGGTGTATTTCCTAGCTCTCTTTCTTCCATAATCCATGGTATAGATCCTTAAGTCCTTTCTCCGTTTCTCTCTTTCTATGAAGTTCAAAACGTTCGTTATTTAGTTTCCTTGAAAAACGACTCGAAAAAGACTCTTTTTGTTTTTAGTTGTTTATTAATGAATGATGCATGAATGCATGAATGCACACACAAGAGTTTTAAACAAACATGGCGTTGAAGGGTATAGTGGTCATGAAGTCCGAACGCAAACCCAGCCCCAATGGTAAACTAAGGATAAGGATTTTTGTACCTGTAGAACGGGTTCTAGGGGTCTCAGAGTTTTTGCTCAACCTTAAAGATACGTTGATTGGTATCTATAAGAGAGTTTCCTCTGAGTGTAGTATCTGCGTGACAATTACTTCCGTAATCACTGCTCTACATCCTAAAAAAGGCTTTAAGTGGGGTTAATGTGTTTCTAGGTCCTCCTGGTACAAATCAGTCTCAGAATGCAGTGGCGCAGTTAATCACAACCAGCCAGGCAAATTCCAAGAGTAGAATTGTAAACCAAGATTAGAGGGCCTTCACCGGGAAGACATCCTCCATCCTATCTTATGTTGCACTCAAATCCGGGTATAGGATTTCTCACCACAAGGGGGAATCAAGCCCTTTCCCGATACAGAATAAACAAAATAAACAAATATATATGCAACAAACACATGATATGACACAGAGGTTAGGCAGGACCTCTCTTGTTTGAGGGGGAATTTGGCATCCCTAATTCCTCATTGGGGTTGGACCAGCAACAGGTCAACCATTGGTTTGGATGAAAACCCAAGGTTTTTAACACTTATATCCCCAGCAGAGTCGCCATTTTTCTGTGGTGTCGTTTTCTTTTACCTCCCCGTTTCACTTGGGAGGACGGCACGCTAAACCCTTCACGCGAAATTTGGAAGGAGAATGCGCCCGTGGTGGGATGAGTTTTATTTCAGTTCTTCCTACGATATCACACGAACTTTCTTATTTGTCCTACGAGTAGGAAAGGGGAAAAAAGATCTCAACTAAACCCTAGGAGTTTGCTAAGTGTGGGGATTTCACCTAGACTAGAAATTCTGGAGTCCGGGGGGTCGGTTATACATAGGGAAGTGTTTAAACACCCTACATATCTGTAGTACTCTACAGGAACCTTCTCTGTGTCATTTGTGATTGTGTTTGCTGCTAATGATTGGGAAAGTTTCTCCTTTGTGTTAGGAGAAGGAATTGAATTGATTTGAAAAGACAGACAGACAGACAGACAGACTATTTTTGGTATTTTATTAGCTCGCTGAGATTCCTTGTGAATCTCATGCCTACATATCCCTAGTGGAAGTCAGAGCTTAATGTAGTTCGGGGAACTAACTAGGGAAATTAATTTTTTTTGGTGCCTTGCTTGAAGCTCAAGGTTGAAGCTTGGAATTAAATCTCTGTTTACAGTAAAGAGACATGAAATCATCTCTACAGAGAGGTATTTGTACTATTCTACCACAAACATTTAAAGGAGTGACAGAATAACTGAATTCATTTCATTCAAGAGGGGGACCTTACTTGTGTGTGCAAGTATGCCAGTCAGATGCCTCTTAAATGAAAGAAAGATGCTCATCCAAATTAGGGAAAGTTACCACATGTCTGGATTTTACTGCCAGCTCATGCCTTTCAAAATCCTAAATGGGAGACTTGATTAAAATTGAAATGAAATGTAATGTTTGTTTGAATGTGGTAGAGTAGTAAAAATATCTCTCTATAGAGATAAGCTATGTCTATCTACTGTATAAAAGATTTGACTTTAGTTGGCTTGTATGAGGCCCAAGCTTGAGGCTTTTTGATTGATTTATTAATTATTATTATTCATTGACTCTGGGAGATGACTCCACTGGGGATTAATTACAGGGTATTTTTGTGTTCTGTACAAAGCCCAGAATTGAGGCTGACTCTATTTGGAGAGTGTTTATTTGATGGATTTTTATTTGGTGTTCTGTACAAAGCCCAGAATTGAGGCTGACTCTACTTAGGGAGACTCTATTTGTGTGCCTTGTACAAAGCCCAAGGTTGTGGCTAACTGTTGAGGATAATTGAATGAATGACTCTATTTTATGTGCCTTGTACAAAGCCCAAGGTTGTGGCTGACTCTAGCTAGGGAAAACATTATTTTCTGCCTTGTACAAAGCCCAAGGTTGTGGCTGACTCTTAAATAAACTGAGTATGGATGACTCTATGGGGAAAAGATCCTAGGTGTTAGGAATCTTTGACACATGAAAATATGGTTTATCTGCCTTGTACAAAGCCCAAGGTTGTGGCTACTGAATGATGAAGAACTCACTAGGGAGACTCTATTATCTGCCTTGTTCAATGCCCAAGGTTGAGGCTGACTCTTGACAGGGGAGTTTTATTGTTTGGTGCCTTGTATGAAGCCCAAGGTTGAGGCTAACTGTTTTTGTTGGTTTTGACTCTACTGAGGAGATTCTATTCATTGGAAGACTGTTTTTCTTTGGAAGCTAACCCTTTCCAGGGATTTTGACTCAGCTGGAGAAATTATTTGGTAAAAGACTGACTTTATCATGTTTTTTGGAGGCTGACCCTTTCCAGGGGTTTTGACTCTTTTGGGGAAATTATCTCCTAGGAGAATGAATCTTTAGTTATTTATTAATTGACTTTGGAAGCTAACCCTTTCCAGGGATTTTTATTGAAATGATGGATTGATTTGGAGGCTAACCCTTTCCAGGGGTTTTATTGAAATAGAGGTTGATTTTAGTTGACTTTGGAGGCTAACCCTTTCCAGGGATTGGCAGAAAGATTATCCAGTGGAGACTTCTTGTTTAAAGCCCAAGATGAAGGCTGACTCATGCTGAGGATAAGCAAATATGGATCCTAGACTCTGCTAAAGAAGATTGATGAAGATAAGGGTGACAGAGACTGTCCATGTCTCTCATTCCAAAAGGTGTACTCAATGTAAAATTGAGACAAACTTAGCTTGTTTAAAGTCTGGTTTAAATTGGAAGAGACTCACCAGGGTAGGCTAAAAGGTGACTAAAGACCTGTTCCTATGTTTATAAGAAACCTGATGGGTCCTTGTATACAAGCTCAAGAGGAAGCTGGAAATGCTTTTAAGAAGCCTGTGGGTCCTTGTACAAAGCCCAAGAGGAGGCTAATCGAGGGTCCTTGTTATAGCACAAGAGAAAGCTATGTGGTTTTTGTTAGAACAAGATTTGTTCTGATCAATTATCTTAGTTTTGATGATAACAATAATATGAATTTTGCTTAAGATAATATGGTACTCTAATCCAATGCAATTTCCCTTTCAGGAAATATATATATAGAGTACGCATAATTCAGCGCTCAGAAGCTTTGTCTCAAGGGTTCAGCATGCAACATCAGAACATGGTCTGGCAAGACATCAGAAGATGGTCGAAGCAGAATCAGAACATGGGTCTATGGAAGCATCAGAAGAACATGAGATCAGAAGCACTGAAGCTCAGAAGATGGTATCACGCTCAGAAGCACTTCAAGGTCAGAAGATCAGAAGATGCTATGCACCAAGCTGTTTGACTCTGATGATATTCAAACGCTGTATTCACAAACATCAGATCAGAAGAAAGTACAAGTGGCAAGCTACGCTGACTGACAAAAGGAACGTTAAAAGCTATTAAAGGCTACGTCAGTAGACACAGCGTGAACAAGGCTCGAGGTAGTTGACAAAAGCGTATAACATTAAATGCGATGCTGTACGGAACACGCAAAGCATTAAATGCATTCAACGGTCATCTTCTCAACGCCTATAAATATGAAGTTCTGATGAGAAGCAAGGTTAACGATCCTGAACAATATAATTCAAATTAACTTGCTGAAACTTTGTTCAAATCCAAAGCTCAGAATCTTCATCTTCATCAAAGCTCACTACATTGCTGCTGTAATATTTTAGTGAGATTAAGCTTAAACGATTAAGAGAAATATCACAGTTGTGATTATCGCTTTTAAGAAGCATTTGTAAACTCTTAGAATTACATTAAGTTGTAAGGAACTAGAGTGATCGTGTTGATCAGAATACTCTAGGAAGTCTTAGGAGTGAACTAAGCAGATTGTAACTAGAGTGATCGTGTTGATCAGTAGACTCTAGAAAAGTCTTAGAGGGTATCTAAGCAGTTGTTCCTGGAGTGATCAGTGTGTGATCAGAAGACTCTGGAAGACTTAGTTGCGGACTAAGTGGAAAAGCATTGTAATCCGTGCGATTAGTGGATTAAATCCTCAGTTGAGGTAAATCATCTCTGCGGGGGTGGACTGGAGTAGTTTAGTTAACAACGAACCAGGATAAAAATAACTGTGCAATTTATTTTTATCTGTCAAGTTTTTAAAGCTACACTTATTCAAACCCCCCCTTTCTAAGTGTTTTTCTATCCTTCAATTGGCATCAGAGCGCCGGTTCTAAAGGTGCAAGCACTTAACCGTGTTTAGAAAAGATTCAGGAAGAGAAAAACGCTTCAGTAAAAGATGGTTGATGAAAGTGAAAAGTCTACACCTACACCTGCATCTACATCTGGCTCTGCTGAGCAATACAACGGTAACAATGGTTATACTAGACCGCCGGTATTTGATGGTGAAAACTTTGAATACTGGAAAGATAAACTGGAAAGTTACTTTCTGGGTCTAGATGGTGATCTATGGGATCTTCTGATGGATGGTTACAAACATCCTGTAAATGCTAGAGGCGTAAAGCTGACAAGGCAAGAAATGGATGATGATCAGAAAAAGCTTTTCAGGAATCATCATAAATGCAGAACTGTTTTGCTGAATGCTATCTCTCGTGCTGAGTATGAGAAGATATCTAACAGGGAAACGGCCTATGACATATATGAGTCCTTGAAAATGACTCATGAAGGAAACGCTCAAGTCAAGGAGACCAAAGCTCTAGCTTTAATCCAGAAGTATGAAGCCTTCAAGATGGAGGATGATGAAGACATTGAAAAGATGTTTTCAAGATTTCAAACTCTTACTGCTGGATTGAGAGTTCTTGACAAGGGATACACCAAGGCTGATCACGTAAAGAAGATCATCAGAAGCTTACCCAGAAGATGGGGTCCTATGGTGACTGCATTCAAGATTGCGAAGAATCTGAATGAAGTTTCTCTGGAAGAGCTCATAAGTGCCTTGAGAAGTCATGAAATAGAGCTGGACGCAAATGAGCCTCAAAAGAAAGGTAAGTCTATTGCATTAAAATCTAATATCAAGAAATGCACTAACGCTTTTCAGGCTAGAGAAGAAGATCCTGAAGAATCAGAATCTGAAGAAGAAGATGAACTGTCCTTAATCTCCAGAAGGCTAAATCAACTCTGGAAGACCAAGCAGAGGAAGTTCAGAGGCTTCAGAAGTTCAAAGAAATTTGAACGTGGAGAATCTTCTGATGACAGAAGATTTGACAAGAAGAAGGTCATGTGCTATGAATGCAATGAGCCTGGACACTACAAGAATGAATGTCCAAATCTTCAGAAGGAAAGTCCCAAGAAAAAGTTTCATAAGAAGAAAGGTCTTATGGCAACCTGGGATGAGTCAGAAGATGATTCTGAAGACGAGCAGGCTAACTGTGCGCTGATGGCGACAGAAGATGACGGATCAGAATCTACATCAGAATCAGATTCTGAAGAGGTATTTTCTGAACTTACTAGAGATGAGTTAGTTTCCGGTCTAACTGAACTACTGGAACTCAAGTCTCAGATTAGTCTCAAATACAAAAAGCTGAAAAAGCAATTTGAATTTGAAACAAAGAAGCTTGAGTTGGAAAATTCTGAATTAAAAGAAAAACTTTTAAAATTATCCAATAATGTTGGATCTCCTTCTGATTCAGAAAAATCCACTCCTAGTCTAAACCATATTCTGAAAGAATATGATTTAAGTTTCAGGAAGTTCTTATCTAGAAGTATTGGCAGAAGTCAGCTAGCTTCTATGATATATGCTATGTCTGGAAACAAAAGAGTAGGCATTGGTTTTGAGGGTGAAACCCCATACAAACTTGAACCTGTTGATGAAATGAAAATCACATACAAGCCATTGTATGATCAGTTCAAGTATGGCCACTCCCATGATATTAGGCACACTTCACATGCTCAAAGTTTTCACATAACACACACCAAAAAGCATGTGACACAACCTAGGAAATATCATGAAACTCACATTAAAAATTATCATGCTGTTCCTCCTATTGCTTACAATGTTAAACCCAAGTTCAATCAGAACTTGAGAAAATCTAACAAGAAAGGACCCAAGAAAATGTGGGTACCTAAGGATAAGATTATTCCTATTGCAGATATCCTTGACTGCAAAAAGGACAAAGCACAACATGTCATGGTACCTGGACTCTGGATGCTCGCGACACATGACAGGAAGAAGGTCTATGTTCCAAGACCTGGTGCTTAAGTCTGGAGGAGAAGTCAAGTTTGGAGGAGATCAGAAGGGCAAGATAATTGGCTCTGGAACTATAAAGTCTGGTAACTCTCCTTCCATTTCTAATGTACTTCTTGTAGAAGGATTAACACATAACCTCTTATCTATCAGTCAATTAAGTGACAATGGTTATGATATAATCTTTAATCAAGAGTCTTGCAAGGCTGTAAATCAGAAGGATGGCTCAATCCTATTTACAGGCAAGAGGAAGAACAACATTTATAAGACAGATCTGCAAGATCTTATGAGTCAGAAGGTGACTTGTCTTATGTCTGTTTCTGAAGAGCAGTGGGTCTGGCACAGAAGATTAGGTCATGTTAGTTTGAGAAAGATTTCTCAGATTAACAAACTGGATCTGGTCAGAGGACTCCCTAATCTGAAATTCAAATCAGATGCTCTTTGTGAAGCATGTCAAAAGGGCAAGTTCTCCAAACCTGCATTCAAGTCCAAGAATGTTGTTTCTACCTCAAGGCCATTAGAACTCTTGCACATTGATCTGTTTGGCCCAGTCAAAACAGCATCTGTCAGAGGGAAGAAATATGGATTAGTCATCGTAGATGATTATAGCCGCTGGACATGGGTAAAATTCTTGAAACACAAGGATGAGACTCATTCAGTGTTCTTTGATTTCTGCATTCAGATTCAATCTGAAAAAGAGTGTAAAATCATAAAGGTCAGAAGTGATCATGGTGGTGAATTTGAGAACAGATCCTTTGAAGAGTTCTTCAAAGAAAATGGTATTGCCCATGATTTCTCTTGTCCTAGAACTCCACAGCAAAATGGGGTTGTAGAACGAAAGAATAGGACTCTGCAAGAAATGGCCAGAACCATGATCAATGAAACCAATATGGCTAAGCATTTCTGGGCAGAAGCAATAAACACTGCATGCTATATTCAGAATAGAATCTCTATCAGACCTATTCTAAATAAGACTCCCTATGAATTGTGGAAGAATAGAAAGCCCAACATTTCATATTTCCATCCTTTTGGATGTGTATGCTTTATTCTGAACACTAAAGATTATCTTGGTAAGTTTGATTCCAAAGCTCAAAAATGTTTCCTTCTTGGATATTCTGAACGCTCAAAAGGCTACAGAGTATACAATACTGAAACATTGATTGTAGAAGAATCAATCAATATCAGGTTTGATGATAAGCTTGGTTCTGAAAAACCAAAGCAGTTTGATAATTTTGCAGATTGTGATATTGATATATCAGAAGTTGTTGAGCCAAGAAGCAACGCATCAGAAGCAGAGCTTCTCAGAAGCAAAGAATCTGAAGATCAAGTATCAGCTTCTCTGGAGGATCTAAGTATTTCTGAAGAACCATCTGTCAGAAGATCATCCAGACTCATCTCTGGTCATTCAGAAGATGTCATTCTTGGAAAGAAGGATGATCCAATCAGAACAAGAGCATTCCTTAAGAACAATGCAGACTGTCAATTAGGTCTTGTATCTTTGATCGAGCCAACTTCTGTTGATCATGCTCTAGAAGATCCAGATTGGATAATTGCTATGCAAGAAGAACTGAATCAGTTTACAAGGAATGATGTTTGGGATCTTGTTCCTAGACCAGATGGATTCAATATAATTGGTACAAAATGGGTCTTCAGAAACAAGCTCAGTGAGAAAGGTGAAGTGGTAAGGAACAAAGCCAGACTGGTGGCTCAGGGTTATAGTCAGCAAGAAGGGATTGATTATACAGAAACCTTTGCACCAGTGGCCAGGTTAGAATCTATTCGTCTATTAATTTCATTTGCCACTCAACATAACATCACTCTTTATCAGATGGATGTCAAGAGTGCCTTCTTAAATGGTTATATAGATGAAGAAGTTTATGTCCATCAACCTCCTGGTTTTGAAGACTCTAAGTCTCCTAATCATGTTTTTAAACTTAAGAAATCATTGTATGGATTGAAACAGGCTCCCAGAGCTTGGTATGAACGCTTAAGTTCTTTCCTTCTGGATAATGGTTTCACTAGAGGAAAAGTGGACACTACTCTCTTTTGTAAAACCTTTAGAAGGGATATTTTAATTTGTCAAATATATGTAGATGATATTATTTTTGGAACATCTAATGCTACACTTGGAAAGGAGTTTGCTAAGTCTATGCAGGCTGAGTTTGAAATGAGCATGATGGGAGAACTCAAGTATTTCCTTGGAATACAAATAAATCAAACATCAGAAGGAACGTATGTTCATCAAACCAAGTATGTGAAGGAACTTCTGAAGAAGTTTAATCTTCTAGACTGCAAAGAAGCCAAAACTCCTATGCATCCAACATGCATCCTAGGTAAGGATGAGGTAAGTAAGAAGGTAGATCAGAAGTTATACAGAGGTATGATTGGATCTCTTCTATATCTGACTGCTTCTAGACCTGACATTCTGTTCAGTGTTTGTTTGTGTGCTAGATTCCAATCAGATCCTAGAGAATCTCATTT
This sequence comes from Vicia villosa, assembly GCF_029867415.1. NCBI lineage: Eukaryota > Viridiplantae > Streptophyta > Magnoliopsida > Fabales > Fabaceae > Vicia > Vicia villosa. The sequence goes on along the minus strand of NC_081183.1, from coordinate 42,483,249 downwards.
AACTGCTGTTAAGAGAATTCTAAGGTATCTGAAAGGTACTACTAATGTTGGCTTAGTTTACAGAAAATCTAAAGAATACAACTTAGTAGGATTCTGCGATGCTGATTATGCTGGAGACAGAATTGAAAGAAAAAGTACTTCAGGAAGTTGCCAGTTTCTTGGAAGTCATTTGATCTCTTGGTATAGCAAGAAGCAAGCAACTATTGCTCTATCAACAACAGAAGCAGAATATGTCGCTGCTGCTGGTTGTAGTACACAGATGCTCTGGATGAAGAGTCAGTTAGAAGATTATCAGATATTTGAGAGTAACATTCCTATATTCTGTGATAATACTTCTGCTATATGTTTATCTAAGAATCCTATTCTTCATTCAAAAGCTAAACATATTGAGATTAAACATCATTTCATAAGGGACTATGTTCAGAAGGGTGTTATATCTTTAAACTTTGTTGATACAGACCATCAATGGGCTGATATCTTTACAAAACCCCTGGCTGAAGATAGGTTTAAGTTCATTCTGAAGAACATCAGTTTGGATTTATGCCCAGAATGAGAAGATGAGAAGTTCTTATGTATGAGTAACTTCTGAACTGAAAATGGATTATTTTTTTATCAGAAGTTCTGATTGAAATCTTTTAGAAATTATGATTCGGTTATTACTAACGTTTCATTGTCTAAGTTGATTCAGAACCTTTTTTAAAGCAAAACAGCTGTTACGTTTTATCTCGGGATGGTAAACCTGTCGTTACTATTCATGGATAAGCGTGCGTGCAGTTGAAGGGACGCCGACCATAGGTAACTGTGCCAGTCACCTCATTTGTCTTTATCATCTCTCCTCACGTCACGTAACATTAAATGCTATTCATCATTCGTTTCATTTTATTTTCTTTTAAATACTCTTCAAACTCTTCTCTTTCCCTCTCATCTTTCTCTATCTCCTTGCATTCCTCATCAAGTTTTTCTCTCTCTCTCTTTCATATCAAACCCTACCTGTTCATTTTCTGCAAACCCATCATGAACTCTTCATCAAGCCCAGGAAATAATGAAAATGATCAAAACAACAAAAGAAAAGCTGTTGAAACATCACCGTCCAAACCCAAAAAGATCAAAATCACCTATGATCCTCTCAAGGTGAATCCATTCGAAGAAATGTTGTCTGGAAATTATTCTAGACGAGTGTTTCATCCTCCTGGTGAAAGCCCTCCATCATCTCCATCTTCTTCCTCATCTTTCGACCTTCAAGACTCAGCTTCCTCTTCATCTAACCCTTCCTCTCCCTTAATCGATTCCGAAGAAATCTCTTCATCTTCACCTGCTGGGAATGCTGTCTCTGGTAAAGATGGTGGAAGATCTGCATCAGAACCAAGTCTCCCTGATCCCTCGCCTGAAAGCCCAAGAAGCAGTCAATGAGGGTTTTCACTCCTTCATGGCATGCTGGCACAGACGTTGTCTTCGCTAGGGTCCTAGGATTTGGTCTTAGTAGTTTTATCTTCCTTGTTGCATCTGCTTGTTAAACATCTTCTTGTAATCCTTTTTTGATTATCAATGAAAAAGTTTCTTTGCTTTTACATTGCAGTGACTCTATTTGTCGTTTTATGCATCTAATTCTTTTGAAATATTCTTTTTGATGTTATGACAAAAAGGGGGAGAAGATAAATGATAAATGATTTGATTAAATCTATCAGTTGCTGGGTAAAGCTCCCACACATTTACTAACAAGAACTGCAAGTTCTACATGGTTTAAGTGTTTTGCAGGTATAAAGAAGTGAAGAGAATCTTCAAAGCAAAAAGCAAACACAGAAGCAAAACCATGGAAACTGAAGCAAGCCGAGTGCTGTCAAGCTTCAGAGATCAGAAGCAAGAAAGAAGAATGAATCAGAAGCACTATCAGAAGCACTGATGATAGAATTTGATCCATATTTGTCTATTTACTCTAACAAAATTCTATTTGCTCTGATACATATAATGTTATGGCTCTGATACATTATTTGCTCTGATACATTATTTTAGCCTATATGGCTCTGATACATATAATGTGTTCAAACATATATTTTATGTTCTAACTCGTTCATGCTGACTTTTGTCGTTTAGTTTTTGTTCTGTAACATTTCAGGATGTAGAGATGCTCAGATGATGCTCTGGTACATTCAACAATGTTCTGATACAAATCTAGCATGAAGTGATGTTGGTAGAAATTCAAAGCTCTGAAGCTATCCGAGGGAAGCAGAAATCAGAAGCTGCGAATGTTCTAAAGATCCAGAAAACTCAAGTTCTGAAGCTGTCCTGAATGGAAGCAGAAATCAGAAGCTGTGAATGTTCAGAAGATCAAAGAAATTCAAGTTCTGAAGCTGTCCTGAATGGAAGCAGAAATCAGAAGCTGTGAATGTTCAGAAGATCAAAGAAATTCAAGTTCTGAAGCTGTCCTAGATGGAAGCAGGAATCAGAAGCTGTGAGTGTTCTAAGGATCTAAGAAAATTCTAGTTCTGAAGCTGTCCTATGGAAGCAGAAGTCAGAAGCTATGAATTCTCTGAAGACAAAAGCTTATATGATCGTCTCTACCGAAATAATCAGGGAAGTCTTTTATTAAAGTTCTTCGAGTATTTATTTCAGGGGGAGATTATTTATCTCAGGGGGATATTGTTAATCTCAGGGGGAGACATATTCATATGCTTATGCTATAGCTGTGTAATTTGTCTTTTGCCTTCTATTCTTTCTGATCGCAAATTCATATCATTTATATATGTTTTTGTCATCATCAAAAAGGGGGAGATTGTTAGAACAAGATTTGTTCTGATCAATTATCTTAGTTTTGATGATAACAATAATATGAATTTTGCTTAAGATAATATGGTACTCTAATCCAATGCAATTTCCCTTTTAGGAAATATATATATAGAGTACGCATAATTCAGCGCTCAGAAGCTTTGTCTCAAGGGTTCAGCATGCAACATCAGAACATGGTCTGGCAAGACATCAGAAGATGGTCGAAGCAGAATCAGAACATGGGTCTATGGAAGCATCAGAAGAACATGAGATCAGAAGCACTGAAGCTCAGAAGATGGTATCACGCTCAGAAGCACTTCAAGGTCAGAAGATCAGAAGATGCTATGCACCAAGCTGTTTGACTCTGATGATATTCAAACGCTGTATTCACAAACATCTTATCAGAAGAAAGTACAAGTGGCAAGCTACGCTGACTGACAAAAGGAACGTTAAAGCTATTAAAGGCTACGTCAGTAGACACAGCGTGAACAAGGCTCGAGGTAGTTGACAAAAGCGTATAACATTAAATGCGATGCTGTACGGAACACGCAAAGCATTAAATGCATTCAACGGTCATCTTCTCAACGCCTATAAATATGAAGTTCTGATGAGAAGCAAGGTTAACGATCCTGAACAATATAATTCAAATTAACTTGCTGAAACTCTGTTCAAATCCAAAGCTCAGAATCTTCATCTTCATCAAAGCTCACTACATTGCTGCTGTAATATTTTAGTGAGATTAAGCTTAAACGATTAAGAGAAATATCACAGTTGTGATTATCGCTTTTAAGAAGCATTTGTAAACTCTTAGAATTACATTAAGTTGTAAGGAACTAGAGTGATCGTGTTGATCAGAATACTCTAGGAAGTCTTAGGAGTGAACTAAGCAGATTGTAACTAGAGTGATCGTGTTGATCAGTAGACTCTAGAAAAGTCTTAGAGGGTATCTAAGCAGTTGTTCCTGGAGTGATCAGTGTGTGATCAGAAGACTCTGGAAGACTTAGTTGCGGACTAAGTGGAAAAGCATTGTAATCCGTGCGATTAGTGGATTAAATCCTCAGTTGAGGTAAATCATCTCTGCGGGGGTGGACTGGAGTAGTTTAGTTAACAACGAACCAGGATAAAAATAACTGTGCAATTTATTTTTATCTGTCAAGTTTTTAAAGCTACACTTATTCAAACCCCCCCTTTCTAAGTGTTTTTCTATCCTTCAGTTTTGAACTTATTTTGGCTCTAAGCAAATGGGTAAGAGGTTTCACCGGGAATAATTCCTCTTTGGGTGGATGTATCCTATTATTTTTGGATTCTAAGGTTTTTACCAAGATGTTTCACCGGGAATAATTCATCTTGGGGGTTTGAACTACAGATCTCTAATTAGGAAAGAGCCTTCACCGGGAAGACATTCTCAATCCTAGGTCATATTCCTATAATATATATATAGTTTAACTATCCTAGGGTTTATACTCAAACGTAGTTCTAAACTAATATATGCACAGTTTATATTTGACAGTAATTTAAACAAAGACTGTAAATTGAAAGCTTATAAAGCCTAACCTGGATGGAGTGGAGGCCTTTGAAGAAGTATGTACAGAGCCTCAACAGTAATTTTGTTGTTTTGTTGATAACAGTTGAATATTTATGATAAACAGTTAAGGGTTTTTGAAAACAGAAGAAGTGAAGATGGACAAAGGTCACATAGGTATCTGAAGAGTTTCACCGGGAATAATGCCCTTCAAATACCAGAAGAATGTTTTGAAAACAGAAAGAAGATTTTGAAAATACAGTTTTGAAAACAAGCTAAGAAGAGAAGATTTTTGGGACTTACACTCTATTAGAGGCCCAGTACTGGTGTAAAAGCAATTTGAAAATGATTTGGAATGATACAAGGTTTTGTTGTTTGAAAACCCTAATCATTTGATTTATTCGGAGATTGAAAACAGTTTTGAAAATTGACAAAAGTCAACTTAATTAAGGTAAAAATAAAGATTTTTAACCAATTAAGACCTAAACAATTAGGGTTTTATCATAAACTTTATTTACAAAATGATTAGGTTAAAACAAAGTGAATATATACATTTAAAGTATTTAAGAAAACACTTAAAACATACTATTTTAAACCTAATTAAAACACATGAAATAAATAATATTTTTATGATTTTTTTGATTATTCACAAAATAGATATATTAAATGACAAGTGTGTGAAAAATGAAGTGAAAATGATTTAATTTGATAGGTGAATTATTCATGTGAAGTTGTGAAGAAAATAAAAGAAATTATGTGTTAAAAAATAGTTTTTGGCCCTTGAGGATTTGAACCCCCGCCCTTGAAGTCACCAGCCCAAAACAACACCACTGAGCCAACGCGCGCTTGGTGTCAAAGGAATGACTCCAATGCAATACATATGTTATTCAAGTGCATAGAACAAAAAAGAAAATAAAATCAAAAGGTCTGGGGCGAGGGGGATTCGAACCCCAGACCTTGGGCACGCGCAACACACAAACACTCTTTACCACTGGGCTATCACGTTTTAGTCGTTTATGAAACAACTTCCATTCAACATAAAATAAACTTTGGCCCCAGATTTAAATTTTTGCGCGCCATGGCCATAGTCATCTTCTTCCTCGAGCTCAAGGATTTTCAAAATCCTAACTCTCTGGTTTCTCAACTAAATGACATGATGTAAACATCAATCTTGTTCTAAATTTCCTCACGAATCCAGATATGTAACTAACATTTATTTATATGAACTATAGCTACCTAATTTCTCAGAAAACTCTAAGAACACATGAACCCTAAATTTGAAATTAAATGACAAACAAGATGAATAAATGAAAGATGATAGAGGGTTTTCAATCCTCTGATGATGCTAAACAAGATAGAATCGAGCTTTAATTTAAAGAGTGCTTAAATTAAAGAGGTGAGGTTCAGAAACTTATCTCTGAAAATGGAGGTCGTGAGGACGATTGAGAGCACCTGGGCTTGAATGAATGATCTCAATAGCTTCCTTGAGACTCAATGATGCTAACTGAATGCTTATTGGAGCTCGAATCCTCCTGAATTGCTCTATGGACCTCCCTCGATTTGAGCTTCAAGTAGACATGGAGGTTGTTGAATTTGGAGTTACAGACGAGCTGCAGCCATCTGGTTAGCTTCACTATGACCTGAGGAGTGTGCTGGATGATTGGCTTGGCTTGAAACCTCCTGAATTACTCTATGGACCTCCAACTACAAATGCTCCAAAGTGAGAGCAACAATGGTGTTCCTCCACTTACAGAAGTGATCCAGGTGTTTGGATCACCTCAAATGAACTCCCTTGAGATGTTAGAATGCTTACTTTCCAAAGATAAGCTTTGGTTTGAAGAAAACGATTCTTCTTGCCAAAGAACTTTGAAAAACCATAAGCATGAGAAGAGAAAGAGAAAGCAAGGAATAAGGTTGCTTTGGTGTGTTTTCTGAATGAGAAAGAGGCCTCTATTTATAGGCAATTGGTTCAGAGCAATTGATCATAGTAAGCTTGCTTAGTGTAGTGAGTTTGGTTTCTTAGCCATGAAGAAATTCAAGGAATATTCCAAGTGCAATGATGAGCTCTTTGATACCACTCCCTAGCCATCGGTTTTGCTTGATCTTAGGGGACCAAATGGCTGCAGAAATGAGCTCCAATTGGTTGGGAGAAGATTCCTTTGATGAATCACCAATTTGTCATAAATTCAAAAATGCAATCATTACATAATCACATGCCTTTGTTTTTGGGAATCTTCTCTAATCCTTATGCAATGATGGAAATTGAAGTATGGTATGGTTTCAGATGCATTAGAGGTCGTGTAGCATCACTTAGTGAAGCAAAATGCACAAAATTGCAAAGTTTCAAATTGTACATGACCTATAATTTTACTTCATGAGGCCAACTTTGAACAAGCATAACTCCTAGCTCAAATTGAATTTGGAGAAGGTTGAACACAATTTGGAAAGCCCTAAACATCTACTTCAAATCATTAGTTTGGAGTTTCTTCAGAATCCTTTGGCAAATTTGTGAAAAATGAGGCCAAAGTTGGAAGAAAACTAGGTTAAAACACTTAGAAAAATTTCTAAGTGTTTATGACCTAAAACTCCAAAATTTCCAAAACTCTTAAATGATTGATCTTTTGAAAAAAGTTCCTTTGTAAGATGTTGTTTTATTTTGCAAGATCTACAACTTTCATGTTGGAAGTTTTTTGAGTTGTGTAGGTGAAATTTTGAGTTCTCACCATGCCTTAAAAACCCTAATTCCCGACTTTTCGCTCCTTGATGAATTTCTTTGAATTTCTTTGGTCAAATGACTTTAATATCCATACATTGATGATATTGATCCTTGAAAGTCATTTTTTGACCAAAGATCTCAAAAGTCAATGGTGATCCCATACAGTTGACTTTTTCCAGAGAAGGTGAGATTTTGGACTTTTGTGTAGAATCAAGATCTTCTCCTCAAATGAATGATGTAAATGGATTATATTGAGGTAGTAGAGATTATTGAATCATGTCTTGAGTTTTGGATCCATGCCCTGATTAAAAGTCAACTATCTTGGTGAATTAGGTCAAAAACCTTAATTGTCGACCAGAGGACAATGATGACTGTAGACTTTGAATTGAGGTGTAATGTCCAGTGGATCTTGTCATATGAGTTATTTGAAGATGATTGATGTCTTTGAATGGTTCCCTGGGGCTTTTTAGGGTTTCCCAAAGGTGATCCCTGATTTTAGTCCTTGATAGGCTCCAAACCCTAGTCTGTTGATCTGAGTAATTCTGTACTTAGATGACTGGGTGTCTAATCAATCATAAGTGAAATAATGAAGCTCTTGAGTCTTATGATTGTATTAGAGACTAATCCTCCTATTGATTGATCCTTTGCCTGAGTCTTCTTGTCTTTGAACACCCTCGATTGAATGTCAGACTGCTCTGGGTACTTACTTTGACTTGATAAAACTCCTGAAGATATGTCATCTCAGGGGGTCAAAAATTAGGGTATGACAACAATAGCTGTCCAGATGTTCCTATCAATTGCATTGATATGGACACACATACAATCCTTCCAATAGCCGTAGTTTTCACCGTTGAAAACTGGAGCTCTATTATGAGCCCCTTTAGGTCCGGAAGCCATCTTTCCAATAAGTGTTTCACGTAGCACGGAATTAACCAAGCTCTTGATGCCACTTGTTAGATGCTGGCCTGAGGATCTAGAGGGGGGTGAATAGATCCTACACAGTTTTTCCGGGATTATTACAGACTATAGCGAAAGCGGTTCTGAATCGACTTGCGTCTATTCCGGACCGCTATTGCAAAGGGTTATATATGTTACAAAACCACAAAATAGTTGAGATTACCGATAAAAAGATATGTAATCGAATCAATACGTGTCACAACTGAATATCAATTAACTTCTAGATTGACAAACTTTGATTTGCAATGCAGTAATAGTGGAGTAAGCAAAAAGACAAACACTTGGTGACAATATTCAAATTGATGCTAATTCAAGATGTGGTGAATTGTGATGTTTATGCAGAACTTTAATTCACAATTTTAACACTTGAATCATTAATCAATTTTGCAATTATACCAATTATGAACAGAATGTAAAGGAAAAGATAAAAGCGATAAGAACACGATATTTGTTTAGGCAGTTCGTCGACCGTCCTCGCTACGACTACGTCTGCCCCCAATTCCAAATTGAAATTGGGAAAACTTTCATTAATGTTGAAAGCAGTTTATACAAAGAAGATAACAAAGCGATAAACGATAAACCACTTATGTCGATCCTTTGAATCTTCTTCCCCCTTAATCTTGAGCAAGATCAAGGTTATCCAAGAGTCTCACTTTGATTCCTTTCTGCAGTGTCTTGATTCCTTGAACCCTTGTTCCTCAATCGTTACACTCAGCTGAATCCTCAATGACGACCTCTTGATAAAAACCCCCAAGAACCACCTGTCGTGGAGGACAAAACCCGCAGATTTTATTCACCAAAAACCCCACAAATCTTCACCCACTAGGAATCTTCAATTCCGTTCCATGGACGTTATCGAACTCATCACTAACCCTCAACACAAGAATGATTATGTGTAATTGTGTTGGAGATGATGAAGAACGAAGATGAGAAGACTTTGTGTATCTTTCAGTCGTTGGTGTTTTTTTTTTAATGAATGAACACTTGATAATATATATGAGTGCTTAACAGTTGGAGATGATAGAAACATAATTTTTGACATTCTTGATCAGTTAGGTCGACCTCTTGTAGAGCTTAGGTCGACCTAGCAGTGCTTGCAGAATTATGCTCCCAGTTAGGTCGACCTGTTAAAGGAGTAGGTCGACCAGAATCCTCTTCAGATGCGTTCTGGGAACAATTTCTTAGATTAGGTCGACCTAGTTGTTGTGTAGGTCGACCTAGCAGACTGATATGTGGATTTCGTCATTTTAGGTCGACCTAGATGATCTGTGAGTCGACCTAGCAGAAGTATATGGATTTTTCTTCATTTTAGGTCGACCTGGGTTGACAGTAGGTCGACCTAACTGCTGATTTTCTGCATTCTTCTTGTTCTGCTTGTGTTGAGTCGACCTATATGTGTAGCGGTAAAAATGTGACTCGACGCGTTTTTCGCGCGCTCGAAGTACAACAGAGTCGCCACCGAACTTTATTTATTCCAAAAAGGAAAGGGAAAATATCGATAAAACCCACAAAATAAAAAGAGAATGAATAAGATGGTCATCGCAACCAAATTTAGGTTCGGGAGTCGGTTAAGCAAGGGGAAGGTATTAGCACCCCTCACCTCCATCGTACTCGATGGGACCCATTTAGTTATTCTTGTGATCGATTGTTAGCTTAAAATTTATTTGCGTTTATTTATTAGGTTGGAAAGAGGGAAGAAACAAAATAAGATTTTTTATTATTGTGCTCGCCAAGACGTTTGTATCTTGTGCCTACGTATTCCCTAGTGCAATGGGAAAGTCAGAGCAATCGTAGTTCGGGATATGGAACCACGAAAGATTGTTGATTGATTTTAGCGAGAGGTACTCGATCGCATTCAAACAATACTATGCGCACATGGATAAGAGATTGTTTGCATCACTACAAGAATGGATAACTAAATCAAGATTAGAACAAGATTTTGGCCATCATCGCATTCGAGTGGAAAACGTTCGATCTTCACATGTGGAAGTATAATTGCATTTGAATTTTGACTAAGTGTCTCGTTTTATAAAAAAAGGTTTTAAAATTGAAAGGTGTGAATAAATTGAAGTTGTTTGTTAAGAGAAATCAAACATTTAAACAAAGGCTTAACGACCATCGCCTAAATGCTTGAAAGAGAAAATTGTACAAGTACGTACAACCCCCTCGTAGGTAATAAAAAGGATTCGCACTAGGGCGAGAGAAAGATGTTTAATTGGGTCCAAGTATTTAAACAAAAGCTTAACGGCCATCGCTTAAGATACTTGAAAGAGTGTTTGTTGAATTGATTTTTTATAAAGTCTTTAATGGAGTTTAAACATCCAAACAAAGGCTTAACGGCCATCGCCTAAATGTTTAAAGAACAAATTGTACAAGTACGTACAAACTCTTCTTTCCATTATAGATAAAATGATTTGAATGTTAAAAGAAAAGCCTTTTTATTAGAAAGGTGAACTAAATCGAGTTTGAGAAGTTTTTAATGGAGTTTAAACATTCGAACAATGGCTTAACGGCCATCGCCTAAATGTTTAAAGAACAAATTGTACAAGTACGTACAAACTCTTCTTTCCATTATAGATAAAATGATTTGAATGTTAAAAGAAAAGCGTTTTTTGTAAAAAGGTGAACTAAATCGAGTTTGAGAAGTTTTTAATGGAGTTTAAACATTCGAACAATGGCTTAACGGCCATCGCCTAAATGTTTAAAGAACAAATTGTACAAGTACGTACAAACTCTTCTTTCCATTATAGATAAAATGATTTGAATGTTAAAAGAAAAGCGTTTTTTGTAAAAAGGTGAACTAAATCGAGTTTGAGAAGTCTTTAATGGAGTTTAAACATTCGAACAATGGCTTAACGGCCATCGCCTAAATGTTTAAAGAACAAATTGTACAAGTACGTACAAACTCTTCTTCTCCAATTAAAACTCTAGACTCGATTCAATTAATTAAAAAAGGCTATTTTGTATCATTTTAAAATATTTTTTTCAATTCATAATCATACATCTAAAGAAGATATTTTTAGTTATTTAATAAACCTAGTAAATAAAAGAAACAATAAATATTTTTTATGATTTTATACTATAAAACTTGTAACAATTAAAAAAAATATCAAACACCAAAATAAAACAAAGTTGAAAATAGTTAAGTAAAATAGATTACAAAAATAAATGAGGGGTGTGTGAATAAAAAGGTTACAGGCCTGCTCAAATTCGTCCAGGGAAGGCCCAATACACGAAGACAAAGAATGAGATCAATAAAAAGGAATTTTAAAATGATATTGCTGGACCGGGTCGGGTCAGTGTGACCCGGATCCGCTTAGTGAACAATGAATGGGTTTCAAAGGTAACCCTAATATTTCCAAAGAGGCAGCGCCTCTGTTTCTTTCTCACTACGCTTTTTTCTGGAAAAAGAGAGAAGAACAAAACTCAGAATGAGCCATCTCCTCTATCACTCTCTCGATGCATTCACGGTTCAAACTCAACACAAACAAACACATCAAAAGAAAACCTAATCCCAAATAACCCAATACCCCATGATTTCACTATATTCAGGAGATTACAAATTACATGATTACAAGATTCAAACACGAATTCAACAAATCAACAGACAAATGAATCGATTAGAAGCTCAGGTATGTTCTTGACTCAGTTCTTACCTCTCGACTTCTTCTTCAATCTATGCTCTGATTTACCTCTGTGCGTGATTTGTGGTTGTGTTTTGTTTTGAAAAGCCGTAGTTTGTTGTGTTGAGTTGTGCTTTTACTTGTTGTTGTATGTTTGAATGAAGGTGTTGAATGGATGTGGTTTGTTGCGAGTGTGCGGTATTGAAGGTTATGGTGTTGAAAGTTTGAGTGAGTTGGTTCTGTGAAAACTATGATTTTGTGTAGTTGGAGATGAGGTTGTTTTAGCAGAGATTTGATATGAGGAATTGTTAGGGTGAGGGTGAGTGTTTGAGGTGTATACGAGTGTTGGATTGTGAGGTAGTGAAGGAGTTTGAAGGTTTGTTATCGTTGGGTGAGTTGCGGATCCAGGATGATGGTGTTCTGTTCTTGGTTTTAACAGAGCTTAGAGTCGAGTATAGAAACTGTAGAGCAGAGGTTCTTTGAGGGATTTTTGGGTGTATTTTCGGCCTCCTTTTTCTTCCCTTTCTTGATGTTCAATCTCTGTTTATATAAGCTGAAGTTAGGGTTTTGAATCGGAATTGGGGGGGAAAATTGTGAGATTTGAACATTTTTGGTATCTGTTTATTGCTCTTTTTGATCACAGGTTTGTGTGTGAACAATTTGGTGAAAGATTTGGGACCGTTGCTGCAGGGTTTTTGTTGTTTTGGAGCAGCTTTTGGACAGATATGTGCAGGATAGCAGCAAGACAGAGCATAGAGCGTGAAGAGGAGATGAAGAGTTATTTTTTGTTTGACTTTTTCATGTAATGGGCTCAAGTAAAAAAGAATGGGCCTAGGTTAAAATAGAAATAATAAAAAAAGCACTCTTTTTTTGTTTCTATATTTTTTGGATTAAGAGAAAAAAGAAGTTTAATCTAAATTAACATGATAATCTAAACTAATATAAAAATATAAAACTAGAAATTAATCTAAATTAAATCTAAACTAAAATAAAATAAAATAAAAACCAAAATTAATTTAACTATCTAAATATTTTTATATTATATTATTATTTTTTATAAACTAAATTAAACTAAAAAATTAAAATATGTAACAATGCAATGTTTGAACGATGAATGCAGATGAAATAAGATGCGACAAGTCAAAAAAATGAATGAAATATATGGGTCAAAAATTGGGGTGCGACAGATGCCCCTATTTAAGTTTCTTCCATCAAAGATATGAAGAGACTTAAATACAAAGTGCACAATTTTTGTTCTAAGATCGCCGCAACAATGCTTATGACATGAATGCAATGGACGTTTTTTTTTTTAATGCGATATGATATGAGAGACTCTGTGGGAATAATACTTGAAACAAGAAATTACATCAAAGACATTCAAGCAGATGAAATCGGAGAGGAGAGATAGTCAACAAAGGTAATCAGGGTAAAGCGTGATTGAACTTCGGGAGGAGGATAAAATCATGATTGAGACTGTATTAAATGACAATCAAGGTAAAACATGATTGGAGAATACCTAAGACAATCAAGGTAAAACATGATTGGAGAATATCAAAGGACAATCATGGTAAAACATGATTGAAGACTATCAAAGGAACAATCAAGGTAAAACATGATTGAAGAACACCAAAGGAACAATCAAGGTAAAACATGATTGAAGAACACCAAAGGACAATCAAGGTAAAACATGATCGAAGAACACCAAATGAAAATCAAGGTAAAACATGATCGAAGATCACCAAATGACAATCAAGGTAAAACATGATTGAAGGACACCAAAGAACAATCAAGGTAAAACATGATCGAAAAACACCAAAGAACAATCAAGGTAAAACATGATCTAAGAACACCAAAGGACAATCAAGGTAAAACATGATTAAGTTTTTGAGAAGGAAATATTAGAGACATTCAAGATAAATCATGGATGAGACAACATCGAAGGACAATCAAGGTAAAACATGATTGAAGAACAACAAGATAAAACATGACTGAAGAACATCAAGATAAAACATGACTGAAGAACATCAAGATAAAACATGACCGAAGACAACCAAGATAAAACATGACTGGTTCAAATATTAGATGGGAATCAAGATAAAACATGACAGAAGATCATCAAGATAAAACATGATCAAAGACAACCAAGATAAAACATGACTGATTCAGGTGTTAGATAGCAACCAAGATAAAACATGATCGAAGACAACCAAGATAAAACATGACTGACTCAAATATTAGGTGGGAATCAAGATAAAACATGACCAAACTATCGAAGGCAATCAAGATAAAACATGAATGAAGACAACCAAGATAAAACATGACTGACTCAAGTGTTGAAGGAGAATCAAGATAAAACATGATCGAACCAACGAAGGCAATCGAGATAAAACATGATCGAAAAATATCAAGATAAAACATGATTGAAGAAACAAAGACAATCAAGGTAAAACATGATTGGACTTCAAGAAGAAATTATAAGGGACACCCAAGGTAAAACATGAATGAAGAGAAGATTGATAAATGCCAAACAAGTTGGATTTGGTCATAAGGTAAGATTTTTTTTCAAAAAAAACAAGACTCGGGAAGATACACATGAATATGCATGGTATATGAATCTTTTGTGCATGTTACATGAATGATTAATGAAATGCAATTGGTTATGAAAACTGAGATAGACTCTTTTATGAGGGTAGATTGGGATTTTGATTCCTCAACACAAGAACATTGCCAACTCTGTTATGTCACACTGATGATCCTCTTGGAAAAGACTGATAAATTGCCTGGGGATCGTTGAAGAAGAATGCCCATGATTGACTGGTTGCTATCTGATCGTTGCTTCAGTTCTGGAAATAAATGTCGGGAACACATGCCCCAGTATAAGTCTTGAATACGAGGACCTTGAAGTGTCGTGCCCCTGATAGGATTACTGATCAAGTTTCTCGACTGTTTAAAACTTCCTTGAAAGATGAATACTTGCAAATGAAATGTTCATTCAAAAATGATAATTTTAATGCAATATTCAAAGCATATGTTGAAATCAAATCATTTATTGAAAAGGTGTTATTAATGTAAAGAAAATGAACCAAAAGTCCAAACACAATTGTTTAGACATTCAAAGTAATGGATAAAGGAAAAGATATGATAAAACAAACGATTTGCAAAGATCTTTAGGAGTCAGGTTAACGCAACCTTGTTATAGTATGCTTTCAAAATAAACCTTGCTTCAATTAGGTCTTTTAAAGGTTGTAATGTGGCTTGGTGCACGGTTTTTAGAAACAAAGGATATAGGCTCAAAGTATATTTGTACCCACCCCATTCTTCGTGATGATCTTCAATCCTACGCTCAATTAATTCAAATTATGCATTCAGGTTCCAAGAGGCTTTGGAATTACACCTATGATAATGATGATGGTTTAGAAGCCAAGGGAATCTTTGAGATGGCAGTCACTTCTTCCATTTGATAGTCACAACGCTTTGTTGTTGTTCAGGAATTTATTGACTTCTTTTTTTTTATCCCTAACTTTTGCATAAAACTGTTTTATTTGAAATTACCGCCAGCGGGATGCCCCAATTTTGCCTAAGTCTCCTTCATAGGTTTTGACTTAGCGGGCTCTCTTTTTTTTTTGAAATATTTTTTTTGATATATTGGAAAGACAGTGACTGCCTTGATAATGATTAATGAGAACCATCTTGATCACTTTTGGTTGAAACCCTTATTGAAAGGCACACTTAATGATTTTCTTGAAATTGAATGCACAACCAAATTAACTGAGAACTACCCTGCCCCAGGTTTAAGATTGCGGGTTTTTTGTTTAAAAGAAACTCCAACTTCGAAGGCTCAGAGGGGTTGACAAGGGATTAACTTCCTTATTTCTCCAGTGTTTGGGGATTGAAACAATGCCTGTACATCATCAGCATAGTCTTATTTGAAAGCATACAAATCAACAACTTGGGTATTTCATTGTCATCATCCTCCCTCCAATCTTTGCATAAAACACAAGTTTGACAGAAGAGAGTGAACAAGAGATATATATTTTTGTTTTTTGAAAGATAAAACATAAAGAAGCACACAATGGATTGAATCAAAATACGCAATGCTCATTTCATTAAAATTAAATACTCAAGAATAAACAAAGTTTAAATGCAGTACATGAAACAAAACAAGGAAATTGCAAACAGAAGGAAAAAAAGCCTAGTGACTAATCAGTGACAATGAGGAGCTATCCTGTCTGAAACACTAGTAACTTGTCATTCTTGGTCCAGTTGATTTGATCTTTTTCTTGTTTAAGCATTTCCATAGTTTACTGAAACATAATTCCAGTCCAAAGTGTCGAGGAACCAGTTTGACAATGGACAATCAAGTGTGAAGACAAAGACAGATGATATGAATTGACAACTTGAATGTATGAATATGGATGCATGGAATTTTTGTTTATATTTTTTTTTGTGCAAAAATGAATGCCATGAATGGTTTACATGTAATGAATTTCAAATCACATGGAACAGAAAGATTCTAATATCTCGGCACAAAGTGGCACACAATAGGATAATTCTAAGGTTCTTTCCAACAAGGTTCTAGACACGGTTCTCAGAGTTACAAACTCCTTTTGAAAACTCAGTCATCTAGTAAATAACTTACCACCCAACTGTGTTTTCAAATGAAGCCTATTCTGAGTGTGGTTTTCGCACTTACCCACGGTAATAGTTACGTTACGCAAGTTGGGCGCGAAACCACCATTTCCTAAAAAGTCATGGTTTAAGGGTTTTTCTAAAGGTCCCTAGAGTTAACGACCCAAATTGAAAACATCATCGCTCAAGTAAATAACTTACTTAACCAAAGACGTCTTCTCAAAGGACCTGCTCTAGGCGGGGTATTAGTATCTCCCACTTGACACTACGTCAAGCAAGTTTAATACTAAACCACCATCTTATCTTATGTGTTTCTTGAGCTCGGGTGTAGAGCTTTGTCCATAAAGTGCCAATAATCAAAATATTCCAACCATACAATAAGAAATCAAACAATAAAGGAAATAAACAAGCAAATAAATAAAGCTAACAATAATACAAGAAAAAACTAAACTAGGGTTGACTCTCTTAGATAATCCCCAGCAGAGTCGCCACTTTCTGTAGCGGTAAAAATGTGACTCGACGCGTTTTTCGCGCGCTCGAAGTACAACAGAGTCGCCACCGAACTTTATTTATTCCAAAAAGGAAAGGGAAAATATCGATAAAACCCACAAAATAAAAAGAGAATGAATAAGATGGTCATCGCAACCAAATTTAGGTTCGGGAGTCGGTTAAGCAAGGGGAAGGTATTAGCACCCCTCACCTCCATCGTACTCGATGGGACCCATTTAGTTATTCTTGTGATCGATTGTTAGCTTAAAATTTATTTGCGTTTATTTATTAGGTTGGAAAGAGGGAAGAAACAAAATAAGATTTTTTATTATTGTGCTCGCCAAGACGTTTGTATCTTGTGCCTACGTATTCCCTAGTGCAATGGGAAAGTCAGAGCAATCGTAGTTCGGGATATGGAACCACGAAAGATTGTTGATTGATTTTAGCGAGAGGTACTCGATCGCATTCAAACAATACTATGCGCACATGGATAAGAGATTGTTTGCATCACTACAAGAATGGATAACTAAATCAAGATTAGAACAAGATTTTGGCCATCATCGCATTCGAGTGGAAAACGTTCGATCTTCACATGTGGAAGTATAATTGCATTTGAATTTTGACTAAGTGTCTCGTTTTATAAAAAAAGGTTTTAAAATTGAAAGGTGTGAATAAATTGAAGTTGTTTGTTAAGAGAAATCAAACATTTAAACAAAGGCTTAACGACCATCGCCTAAATGCTTGAAAGAGAAAATTGTACAAGTACGTACAACCCCCTCGTAGGTAATAAAAAGGATTCGCACTAGGGCGAGAGAAAGATGTTTAATTGGGTCCAAGTATTTAAACAAAAGCTTAACGGCCATCGCTTAAGATACTTGAAAGAGTGTTTGTTGAATTGATTTTTTATAAAGTCTTTAATGGAGTTTAAACATCCAAACAAAGGCTTAACGGCCATCGCCTAAATGTTTAAAGAACAAATTGTACAAGTACGTACAAACTCTTCTTTCCATTATAGATAAAATGATTTGAATGTTAAAAGAAAAGCCTTTTTATTAGAAAGGTGAACTAAATCGAGTTTGAGAAGTTTTTAATGGAGTTTAAACATTCGAACAATGGCTTAACGGCCATCGCCTAAATGTTTAAAGAACAAATTGTACAAGTACGTACAAACTCTTCTTTCCATTATAGATAAAATGATTTGAATGTTAAAAGAAAAGCGTTTTTTGTAAAAAGGTGAACTAAATCGAGTTTGAGAAGTTTTTAATGGAGTTTAAACATTCGAACAATGGCTTAACGGCCATCGCCTAAATGTTTAAAGAACAAATTGTACAAGTACGTACAAACTCTTCTTTCCATTATAGATAAAATGATTTGAATGTTAAAAGAAAAGCGTTTTTTGTAAAAAGGTGAACTAAATCGAGTTTGAGAAGTCTTTAATGGAGTTTAAACATTCGAACAATGGCTTAACGGCCATCGCCTAAATGTTTAAAGAACAAATTGTACAAGTACGTACAAACTCTTCTTCTCCAATTAAAACTCTAGACTCGATTCAATTAATTAAAAAAGGCTATTTTGTATCATTTTAAAATATTTTTTTCAATTCATAATCATACATCTAAAGAAGATATTTTTAGTTATTTAATAAACCTAGTAAATAAAAGAAACAATAAATATTTTTTATGATTTTATACTATAAAACTTGTAACAATTAAAAAAAATATCAAACACCAAAATAAAACAAAGTTGAAAATAGTTAAGTAAAATAGATTACAAAAATAAATGAGGGGTGTGTGAATAAAAAGGTTACAGGCCTGCTCAAATTCGTCCAGGGAAGGCCCAATACACGAAGACAAAGAATGAGATCAATAAAAAGGAATTTTAAAATGATATTGCTGGACCGGGTCGGGTCAGTGTGACCCGGATCCGCTTAGTGAACAATGAATGGGTTTCAAAGGTAACCCTAATATTTCCAAAGAGGCAGCGCCTCTGTTTCTTTCTCACTACGCTTTTTTCTGGAAAAAGAGAGAAGAACAAAACTCAGAATGAGCCATCTCCTCTATCACTCTCTCGATGCATTCACGGTTCAAACTCAACACAAACAAACACATCAAAAGAAAACCTAATCCCAAATAACCCAATACCCCATGATTTCACTATATTCAGGAGATTACAAATTACATGATTACAAGATTCAAACACGAATTCAACAAATCAACAGACAAATGAATCGATTAGAAGCTCAGGTATGTTCTTGACTCAGTTCTTACCTCTCGACTTCTTCTTCAATCTATGCTCTGATTTACCTCTGTGCGTGATTTGTGGTTGTGTTTTGTTTTGAAAAGCCGTAGTTTGTTGTGTTGAGTTGTGCTTTTACTTGTTGTTGTATGTTTGAATGAAGGTGTTGAATGGATGTGGTTTGTTGCGAGTGTGCGGTATTGAAGGTTATGGTGTTGAAAGTTTGAGTGAGTTGGTTCTGTGAAAACTATGATTTTGTGTAGTTGGAGATGAGGTTGTTTTAGCAGAGATTTGATATGAGGAATTGTTAGGGTGAGGGTGAGTGTTTGAGGTGTATACGAGTGTTGGATTGTGAGGTAGTGAAGGAGTTTGAAGGTTTGTTATCGTTGGGTGAGTTGCGGATCCAGGATGATGGTGTTCTGTTCTTGGTTTTAACAGAGCTTAGAGTCGAGTATAGAAACTGTAGAGCAGAGGTTCTTTGAGGGATTTTTGGGTGTATTTTCGGCCTCCTTTTTCTTCCCTTTCTTGATGTTCAATCTCTGTTTATATAAGCTGAAGTTAGGGTTTTGAATCGGAATTGGGGGGGAAAATTGTGAGATTTGAACATTTTTGGTATCTGTTTATTGCTCTTTTTGATCACAGGTTTGTGTGTGAACAATTTGGTGAAAGATTTGGGACCGTTGCTGCAGGGTTTTTGTTGTTTTGGAGCAGCTTTTGGACAGATATGTGCAGGATAGCAGCAAGACAGAGCATAGAGCGTGAAGAGGAGATGAAGAGTTATTTTTTGTTTGACTTTTTCATGTAATGGGCTCAAGTAAAAAAGAATGGGCCTAGGTTAAAATAGAAATAATAAAAAAAGCACTCTTTTTTTGTTTCTATATTTTTTGGATTAAGAGAAAAAAGAAGTTTAATCTAAATTAACATGATAATCTAAACTAATATAAAAATATAAAACTAGAAATTAATCTAAATTAAATCTAAACTAAAATAAAATAAAATAAAAACCAAAATTAATTTAACTATCTAAATATTTTTATATTATATTATTATTTTTTATAAACTAAATTAAACTAAAAAATTAAAATATGTAACAATGCAATGTTTGAACGATGAATGCAGATGAAATAAGATGCGACAAGTCAAAAAAATGAATGAAATATATGGGTCAAAAATTGGGGTGCGACAAATGCCCCTATTTAAGTTTCTTCCATCAAAGATATGAAGAGACTTAAATACAAAGTGCACAATTTTTGTTCTAAGATCGCCGCAACAATGCTTATGACATGAATGCAATGGACGTTTTTTTTTTAATGCGATATGATATGAGAGACTCTGTGGGAATAATACTTGAAACAAGAAATTACATCAAAGACATTCAAGCAGATGAAATCGGAGAGGAGAGATAGTCAACAAAGGTAATCAGGGTAAAGCGTGATTGAACTTCGGGAGGAGGATAAAATCATGATTGAGACTGTATTAAATGACAATCAAGGTAAAACATGATTGGAGAATACCTAAGACAATCAAGGTAAAACATGATTGGAGAATATCAAAGGACAATCATGGTAAAACATGATTGAAGACTATCAAAGGAACAATCAAGGTAAAACATGATTGAAGAACACCAAAGGAACAATCAAGGTAAAACATGATTGAAGAACACCAAAGGACAATCAAGGTAAAACATGATCGAAGAACACCAAATGAAAATCAAGGTAAAACATGATCGAAGATCACCAAATGACAATCAAGGTAAAACATGATTGAAGGACACCAAAGAACAATCAAGGTAAAACATGATCGAAAAACACCAAAGAACAATCAAGGTAAAACATGATCTAAGAACACCAAAGGACAATCAAGGTAAAACATGATTAAGTTTTTGAGAAGGAAATATTAGAGACATTCAAGATAAATCATGGATGAGACAACATCGAAGGACAATCAAGGTAAAACATGATTGAAGAACAACAAGATAAAACATGACTGAAGAACATCAAGATAAAACATGACTGAAGAACATCAAGATAAAACATGACCGAAGACAACCAAGATAAAACATGACTGGTTCAAATATTAGATGGGAATCAAGATAAAACATGACAGAAGATCATCAAGATAAAACATGATCAAAGACAACCAAGATAAAACATGACTGATTCAGGTGTTAGATAGCAACCAAGATAAAACATGATCGAAGACAACCAAGATAAAACATGACTGACTCAAATATTAGGTGGGAATCAAGATAAAACATGACCAAACTATCGAAGGCAATCAAGATAAAACATGAATGAAGACAACCAAGATAAAACATGACTGACTCAAGTGTTGAAGGAGAATCAAGATAAAACATGATCGAACCAACGAAGGCAATCGAGATAAAACATGATCGAAAAATATCAAGATAAAACATGATTGAAGAAACAAAGACAATCAAGGTAAAACATGATTGGACTTCAAGAAGAAATTATAAGGGACACCCAAGGTAAAACATGAATGAAGAGAAGATTGATAAATGCCAAACAAGTTGGATTTGGTCATAAGGTAAGATTTTTTTTCAAAAAAAACAAGACTCGGGAAGATACACATGAATATGCATGGTATATGAATCTTTTGTGCATGTTACATGAATGATTAATGAAATGCAATTGGTTATGAAAACTGAGATAGACTCTTTTATGAGGGTAGATTGGGATTTTGATTCCTCAACACAAGAACATTGCCAACTCTGTTATGTCACACTGATGATCCTCTTGGAAAAGACTGATAAATTGCCTGGGGATCGTTGAAGAAGAATGCCCATGATTGACTGGTTGCTATCTGATCGTTGCTTCAGTTCTGGAAATAAATGTCGGGAACACATGCCCCAGTATAAGTCTTGAATACGAGGACCTTGAAGTGTCGTGCCCCTGATAGGATTACTGATCAAGTTTCTCGACTGTTTAAAACTTCCTTGAAAGATGAATACTTGCAAATGAAATGTTCATTCAAAAATGATAATTTTAATGCAATATTCAAAGCATATGTTGAAATCAAATCATTTATTGAAAAGGTGTTATTAATGTAAAGAAAATGAACCAAAAGTCCAAACACAATTGTTTAGACATTCAAAGTAATGGATAAAGGAAAAGATATGATAAAACAAACGATTTGCAAAGATCTTTAGGAGTCAGGTTAACGCAACCTTGTTATAGTATGCTTTCAAAATAAACCTTGCTTCAATTAGGTCTTTTAAAGGTTGTAATGTGGCTTGGTGCACGGTTTTTAGAAACAAAGGATATAGGCTCAAAGTATATTTGTACCCACCCCATTCTTCGTGATGATCTTCAATCCTACGCTCAATTAATTCAAATTATGCATTCAGGTTCCAAGAGGCTTTGGAATTACACCTATGATAATGATGATGGTTTAGAAGCCAAGGGAATCTTTGAGATGGCAGTCACTTCTTCCATTTGATAGTCACAACGCTTTGTTGTTGTTCAGGAATTTATTGACTTCTTTTTTTTTATCCCTAACTTTTGCATAAAACTGTTTTATTTGAAATTACCGCCAGCGGGATGCCCCAATTTTGCCTAAGTCTCCTTCATAGGTTTTGACTTAGCGGGCTCTCTTTTTTTTTTGAAATATTTTTTTTGATATATTGGAAAGACAGTGACTGCCTTGATAATGATTAATGAGAACCATCTTGATCACTTTTGGTTGAAACCCTTATTGAAAGGCACACTTAATGATTTTCTTGAAATTGAATGCACAACCAAATTAACTGAGAACTACCCTGCCCCAGGTTTAAGATTGCGGGTTTTTTGTTTAAAAGAAACTCCAACTTCGAAGGCTCAGAGGGGTTGACAAGGGATTAACTTCCTTATTTCTCCAGTGTTTGGGGATTGAAACAATGCCTGTACATCATCAGCATAGTCTTATTTGAAAGCATACAAATCAACAACTTGGGTATTTCATTGTCATCATCCTCCCTCCAATCTTTGCATAAAACACAAGTTTGACAGAAGAGAGTGAACAAGAGATATATATTTTTGTTTTTTGAAAGATAAAACATAAAGAAGCACACAATGGATTGAATCAAAATACGCAATGCTCATTTCATTAAAATTAAATACTCAAGAATAAACAAAGTTTAAATGCAGTACATGAAACAAAACAAGGAAATTGCAAACAGAAGGAAAAAAAGCCTAGTGACTAATCAGTGACAAGGAGGAGCTATCCCTTGAGATGTTAGAATGCTTACTTTCCAAAGATAAGCTTTGGTTTGAAGAAAACGATTCTTCTTGCCAAAGAACTTTGAAAAACCATAAGCATGAGAAGAGAAAGAGAAAGCAAGGAATAAGGTTGCTTTGGTGTGTTTTCTGAATGAGAAAGAGGCCTCTATTTATAGGCAATTGGTTCAGAGCAATTGATCATAGTAAGCTTGCTTAGTGTAGTGAGTTTGGTTTCTTAGCCATGAAGAAATTCAAGGAATATTCCAAGTGCAATGATGAGCTCTTTGATACCACTCCCTAGCCATCGGTTTTGCTTGATCTTAGGGGACCAAATGGCTGCAGAAATGAGCTCCAATTGGTTGGGAGAAGATTCCTTTGATGAATCACCAATTTGTCATAAATTCAAAAATGCAATCATTACATAATCACATGCCTTTGTTTTTGGGAATCTTCTCTAATCCTTATGCAATGATGGAAATTGAAGTATGGTATGGTTTCAGATGCATTAGAGGTCGTGTAGCATCACTTAGTGAAGCAAAATGCACAAAATTGCAAAGTTTCAAATTGTACATGACCTATAATTTTACTTCATGAGGCCAACTTTGAACAAGCATAACTCCTAGCTCAAATTGAATTTGGAGAAGGTTGAACACAATTTGGAAAGCCCTAAACATCTACTTCAAATCATTAGTTTGGAGTTTCTTCAGAATCCTTTGGCAAATTTGTGAAAAATGAGGCCAAAGTTGGAAGAAAACTAGGTTAAAACACTTAGAAAAATTTCTAAGTGTTTATGACCTAAAACTCCAAAATTTCCAAAACTCTTAAATGATTGATCTTTTGAAAAAAGTTCCTTTGTAAGATGTTGTTTTATTTTGCAAGATCTACAACTTTCATGTTGGAAGTTTTTTGAGTTGTGTAGGTGAAATTTTGAGTTCTCACCATGCCTTAAAAACCCTAATTCCCGACTTTTCGCTCCTTGATGAATTTCTTTGAATTTCTTTGGTCAAATGACTTTAATATCCATACATTGATGATATTGATCCTTGAAAGTCATTTTTTGACCAAAGATCTCAAAAGTCAATGGTGATCCCATACAGTTGACTTTTTCCAGAGAAGGTGAGATTTTGGACTTTTGTGTAGAATCAAGATCTTCTCCTCAAATGAATGATGTAAATGGATTATATTGAGGTAGTAGAGATTCTTGAATCATGTCTTGAGTTTTGGATCCATGCCCTGATTAAAAGTCAACTATCTTGGTGAATTAGGTCAAAAACCTTAATTGTCGACCAGAGGACAATGATGACTGTAGACTTTGAATTGAGGTGTAATGTCCAGTGGATCTTGTCATATGAGTTATTTGAAGATGATTGATGTCTTTGAATGGTTCCCTGGGGCTTTTTAGGGTTTCCCAAAGGTGATCCCTGATTTTAGTCCTTGATAGGCTCCAAACCCTAGTCTGTTGATCTGAGTAATTCTGTACTTAGATGACTGGGTGTCTAATCAATCATAAGTGAAATAATGAAGCTCTTGAGTCTTATGATTGTATTAGAGACTAATCCTCCTATTGATTGATCCTTTGCCTGAGTCTTCTTGTCTTTGAACACCCTCGATTGAATGTCAGACTGCTCTGGGTACTTACTTTGACTTGATAAAACTCCTGAAGATATGTCATCTCAGGGGGTCAAAAATTAGGGTATGACAACAATAGCTGTCCAGATGTTCCTATCAATTGCATTGATATGGACACACATACAATCCTTCCAATAGCCGTAGTTTTCACCGTTGAAAACTGGAGCTCTATTATGAGCCCCTTTAGGTCCGGAAGCCATCTTTCCAATAAGTGTTTCACGTAGCACGGAATTAACCAAGCTCTTGATGCCACTTGTTAGATGCTGGCCTGAGGATCTAGAGGGGGGTGAATAGATCCTACACAGTTTTTCCGGGATTATTACAGACTATAGCGAAAGCGGTTCTGAATCGACTTGCGTCTATTCCGGACCGCTATTGCAAAGGGTTATATATGTTACAAAACCACAAAATAGTTGAGATTACCGATAAAAAGATATGTAATCGAATCAATACGTGTCACAACTGAATATCAATTAACTTCTAGATTGACAAACTTTGATTTGCAATGCAGTAATAGTGGAGTAAGCAAAAAGACAAACACTTGGTGACAATATTCAAATTGATGCTAATTCAAGATGTGGTGAATTGTGATGTTTATGCAGAACTTTAATTCACAATTTTAACACTTGAATCATTAATCAATTTTGCAATTATACCAATTATGAACAGAATGTAAAGGAAAAGATAAAAGCGATAAGAACACGATATTTGTTTAGGCAGTTCGTCGACCGTCCTCGCTACGACTACGTCTGCCCCCAATTCCAAATTGAAATTGGGAAAACTTTCATTAATGTTGAAAGCAGTTTATACAAAGAAGATAACAAAGCGATAAACGATAAACCACTTATGTCGATCCTTTGAATCTTCTTCCCCCTTAATCTTGAGCAAGATCAAGGTTATCCAAGAGTCTCACTTTGATTCCTTTCTGCAGTGTCTTGATTCCTTGAACCCTTGTTCCTCAATCGTTACACTCAGCCGAATCCTCAATGACGACCTCTTGATAAAAACCCCCAAGAACCACCTGTCGTGGAGGACAAAACCCGCAGATTTTATTCACCAAAAACCCCACAAATCTTCACCCACTAGGAATCTTCAATTCCGTTCCATGGACGTTATCGAACTCATCACTAACCCTCAACACAAGAATGATTATGTGTAATTGTGTTGGAGATGATGAAGAACGAAGATGAGAAGACTTTGTGTATCTTTCAGTCGTTGGTGTTTTTTTTTAATGAATGAACACTTGATAATATATATGAGTGCTTAACAGTTGGAGATGATAGAAACATAATTTTTGACATTCTTGATCAGTTAGGTCGACCTCTTGTAGAGCTTAGGTCGACCTAGCAGTGCTTGCAGAATTATGCTCCCAGTTAGGTCGACCTGTTAAAGGAGTAGGTCGACCAGAATCCTCTTCAGATGCGTTCTGGGAACAATTTCTTAGATTAGGTCGACCTAGTTGTTGTGTAGGTCGACCTAGCAGACTGATATGTGGATTTCGTCATTTTAGGTCGACCTAGATGATCTGTGAGTCGACCTAGCAGAAGTATATGGATTTTTCTTCATTTTAGGTCGACCTGGGTTGACAGTAGGTCGACCTAACTGCTGATTTTCTGCATTCTTCTTGTTCTGCTTGTGTTGAGTCGACCTATATGCATAGTAGATCAATCTGTACTATCATGAGTGATCAATGCTTGCTTTTCTTTGAGTTTTCTGCTTCCGTCTTGTTGTTTGAATGCTTATTTGAGTTTGCCATGAATCAAAAACATCTTTGAGTGTAATCTTGTATTCACACTACCAAGATGTATCATGATTTGAAAAAGCTGTTTTGGTGGCCTGGAATGAAGAAGGAAATTGATGAATTTGTATTCTCTTGTTTGACGTGTCAGAAGTCAAAGGTTGAACATCAGAAGCCATATGGATTCATGCAACCGATGTTTATTCCTGAGTGAAAGTGGGATAGCATATCGATGGATTTTGTTTCGGGTTTGCCGAGAACCGTCAGAAATTGTGAAGCTATCTGGGTCGTGGTAGACAGGTTGACGAAGTCTGCACATTTCATACCGTTAAGAATGGATTATCTGATGGAAAAGCTGGCTCAATTATATATTGAGAAGATAGTCAGTCTACATGGTATTCCTTCGAGTATCGTGTCAGACAGAGATCCGAGATTTACGTCTAAGTACTGGGAAGGTTTGCAGAAGGCGTTGGGTACTAAGCTGAGACTGAGTTCTGCTTATCATCCGCAGACGGATGGACAGACTGAGAGGACAATTCAGTCGTTAGAAGATTTGTTACGTGCTTGTGTGTTAGAAAAAGGAGGTGCTTGGGATAGTTATCTGCCTTTGATTGAATTTACCTACAACAACAGTTTTCATTCGAGTATAGTTATGGCTCCGTTTGAGGGGTTGTATGGGAGGAGATGTAGAACTCCATTGTGTTGGTACGAAGCTGGTGAGAGTGCTGTGATTGGACCATAAATTGTACAACAGACTACGGAGAAGATTAAGATGATTCAAGAGAAGATGAAAGCTTCTCAGAGTCGTCAGAAGGGTTATCATGACAAGAGGAGGAAAACACTTGAGTTTCAAGAGGGAGACCATGTGTTTATGAGAGTTACTCCTATGACGGGAATTGGTCGGGCATTGAAGTCGAAGAAGTTGACTCCGCGTTTTATTGGACCATTCCAAATTTCGGAAAAAGTGGGAGAAGTAGCTTATCGTATTGCTTTGCCGCCGATGCTTGCAAACTTGCATGACGTATTTCATGTATCGCAGTTGAGGAAGTACATTGCGGATCCATCTCATGTGATTCAGGTAGATGAGGTACAGGTGAAAGATAACTTGACCGTTGAAACTTTACCTGTGAGGATTGAAGACTGGAAGCTGAAACAGTTGCGTGGCAAGAAAATAGCTTTGGTCAGAGTAGCTTGGGGAGGACCGGCTGAGGGGAACGTCACCTGGGAGTTAGAAAGCCAGATGAAAGATTCCTATCCGGAACTATTTGCTTGAGGTATGTTTTCGAGGATGAAAACTCTTTAGTGGGGGAGAGTTGTAACATCCCGAAAAATTCTTATTTAATTAATTTAATCAAGTTTTAAATTAATTATGGGAAATTAACATTTTGTTGAATAATGTGGAAAAAAATGATAAAATGTTAAGTTATTGGGCCATGCGGTGGAATTAGTAAAGTGGGGGTGTAATTGTGTAAGAGCCCATTTATAATTTTATGTTTTTCATAAAATAAAGGAAAACAAGAGGAGAAGGGAAAAATTAGAACGTGAAAACCAGAAGCTGTGAGAAGAGGAACTGAAGAACGTGAAGGAGAACCAAAGAGGAAGAGGAACCAATTCAAGAATTTGGCTAAGGTAAGGGGGGACTTATCTGATTATCATCTATTATCGGGTTAGGGGTTGATAATACTGAATAGATGTGGAATTCGGGTCGATTGAGTCATATGATAGGTTTAGGGATTGAGTCAAATTTTATGATGTTTGATCTCTATGTTTGAATCTATGATGTCTACGTTGTTTTGATCTCAATTGATGTGTAATTGGTGTATTGTGAGATGTATTTTGTGTTGTTTGTATGTTCTATTTCCCTAGGTTCGTACTGGTATGAATTGGATGAGTTTGGAATGTATAGAAGGCTGTTTTCTACAGGTTGGGGTTTCTGAAATCCCCGCTTCGCGCCGCGTGCATAGGGTTGGCGCCGCGAACAGGTGGGCAGAATGGCAGGGATTTGTGATACGCACAGGTCGCGCCGCGTACCCGTGTTTCGCGCCGCGAAGGCGTAACTTTTTCTCGCTTCGCGCCGCGTGCAGATGTTTGCGCCGCGAACAGCTTGGCAGAGAGCCAAGGATTCTTGGAACGTTCAGTTCGCGCCGCGAACTGATGATGGCGACGCGTGCTGTTGGTGTTTTGAGATATTTTTAAAAAAAAAGTTCAAAGATGCATAACTTTTTAACCGTTGGTCCGTTTGATGCGTCGTTTCGAGCTAAACGAACCTTATAGAATAATCTATGTGATGATGATTGATTGTTTTTTTGGAATGATGAAAATACATGTATGCTATTCTTATTGAGTAGGATGACTGGTGCAAAATACGTGTATGTTTTCTATATGATGATGATAGAATTATGATTGAATGGTGTTAATATATATGAACATACTAGATGATGATGATGATATTGATGATGATGATGATGATGGTGTAAGTATGTTATGTATGTTGCATTCATTCATGTTCATTGATGATACTGTATCCATAAGGGTGTGTTGGATCAGTGAAGGGCATGATTCCCATTGTGTGGAATCTGTGCTGGCAGGGCCGTATCTTGGATGATGTTGGATCGGTCATGGGTTATTCCCATATGATGATGTTGGTACCACATGCATAGTGTCAGTTCATACATATGCATAATTTATAACATGATTGGAGGTATTCCAGTGTTGTAAATGTTGATGATGTGTAATTGTTGTCTGACTTGTTTTGAATGTCTGTTTATGAAACAATTGGGTGAATGATACAACTGTGATGTGTTATTGCTTTATAACCTTATAACATTTGTTAATTATGATGAGACTCACCCTTACATGTTGTCATTTTCAGATTGAGGATAGCGGCTGTTCGACTCGGTGAGGATTAGCTCATGAGTCAGTGTTTTAGTAGCGTCAGGTGTCATGCTCTGATAGTTGTAACACTGGGGACACGATTTGTTTAGAATTTATAATTATGACTCTAGTTATGTTTTGATGTTTTGAAGGATAAGTTTTTAATATGTTAAACTTAGTCCGGTTTTGATAAATTTCCGCTGTGTTAACATGAAACGTTTTAATTTATGATGATTACCTCAGTGAATGCATGACATGAATGAATGATGTTTATTTATTATGAATTGTGGCACCCTTATTTCATGTACTCTGAATAATTGTTTTAAATTGCCGCGGGGTTAGTAAGGGGTGTTACAACACAACTGTCATCAAGTGTTTTCTGATGGTGAACACGTGTTTGTACGGTTGGTAAAAGCGTGAGTGAAACTGATGGGACGCCGCCCTAGGTTCTCTCACCTAACGTCACTCATCATTTCAATTACCATGTTCTCTCACCTAACGTCACTCATCATTTAATGCATTTAATTTCAATTGATTTTGTAACTGTTCATTCTCATAAATTAATTGCATTCCTTTTCAAATCTGCCTCAATAAATATATTTCAAATCATAACGTTTATCTTTTTCGCTCCCATTCTCTCTCTTCTTGCATGCATTTTTGCAACCTCTTTGCCCTTTTCTCAAACCCTAAACGCAAACCCAGAAAAGTTTTAAGTAATCTCAGTTTTGTTTCAATAGCTGCTTCATCTTCTCTCAACGTTGGTTCCTATGTTCCTCTACATCTTCAAGACGAAGAACAACAAATTGTTCCTGTTATCTCTTGCTTTATTCCCAAAAACGAGTTAGAAGTTATCTGTGAATTAACGGTGGACTTTGATAGCCTTGAAAAACATGAGCTCCATCTGAAAGAGGATATGTTGTTTCAAGGATGGACTTCTCTGTTCTTTGAGTTCTGTGGACCTGTTTACCCATAACTAGTGAAGGAATTTTGGGTTCACGCTGTAGTCGCCCCTAAATCAATCATGTCGTTTGTTCATGGAAGATTTGTTGTTGTTACTGAGAACATCCTATGAATGATGTTTGACCTAAGAAACCCTGAAGGTGTCTATGAAATTGATCAAAGAGCCGATTGGGAAGATGTTCTGGCTACTCTTTATACAGATGTGGAGAAAACAAAGTGTGTCAAGGACATGAAGGATCTCTACAAAATCTTGACCAAGATTCTTCTGGGGTGTTTCTATCACAGGAAATCAACCCATTCTGATGGTTTTGTCAACAAAGAGCAGCAATATATTCTGTATTGCATCGCCACTCAGAAGAAGGTTGATATCATCTTCATAATATTCAATCATATGTGGAATGCTGTAAAGGATTCCAGAAACACTTTCAGAATAAAGAAGGGTAATATTATTCCTTTTGGAAGAATAAATACTAATCTTCTTATTCATTCCAAGATTGTTGAAGACGTGGAAGCTCAAGGAGTCATCAAGGATCTTGTCACTGACACAGGAAGCTGTTTGAATGCTCACACCCTAAGAAAGATGAATCTCATTCAAGAGGTTATAGCCACTCCTCAACCTCTCCCAGGAGCAAGAAGCCTAAGAGATTCTGTTCTTGCTGATTTTGAATCCTTCTTCAGAAGTGAGCTGCCAGAAATTAGGACTAAATATCTTAACTCTCTCAAGGAAGATAAAGACCAAGATGCTCCTGCAAAAGGTGGTCGCAAGAAAGCTTCTACTTCCAAGCCTGCTGCTTCGAAAGATGTTTCAGAAGCTGAACCAGAAGCTGTTGTCAAGAAGGAAAGAAGGATAAAGCGTAAATTTGATCATCCTTCTGTTAACCAGGAGAAGGAAGTACAAGGTGCAGTTGCTGCTGTTGTTGTTGAGAAAGTTGTTGAGAAAGAAGTTGCGACTGAAGAAGTTTAGGAAGTTTTAGATGAAAATGAAAATAATGAAAAAGAGACTGCTGAGAAAAAGAAGAAGAAGAAGAGAAAGATGAAAAATAAGAATGTGGAAGATGAAAAGGATGTTGAAAAGAAGAAGAAAAGAAGAAGAAAATTTATCATAGAAGCCTCCGAGGAAGAAGAAGAACTTCAAGAAGCTGTGAATCAGCAAGCTGAAGTTGTGAATCAGCAAGCAGAAGCTAATCAAGAACCAGCAACTCAAGAAGTTGAAGGTCAAAATGGTGTTGATAATGAGAAGGAAAGACTGGAATCTTCCAGAAGAAGAGAAATTTCTCTTGGGAAGGCAAGGATTGTGGAAGAGAAGAAGAACAAGAAGTAGAGAAGACTTGAGGCTGAGTTTGAAGCGAATCAGAATATATCTAAAGGTATACATCTTTCTGAGCCTGTTTCTGTTCCTGCTTTACATTCAAAAGTTGCAACAATAAATGTTGCTCAAACCCCTGAACCAGAAAATCAACCAGAAACAGCCCCATCAGAATCACCTATAACCATCCATGTTCTCACACCTCCTTCTTGTCCCCTAACCAATGTTCTCACCCCTCCTCTTTCACCTATCTCAAATGTTCTCATTCCTCCTTCTCCACCCAAAGCGAATGTTACTTCTGACCACTCCCTTGAAACCCTTGTTCTTGATATCCAACCCCTTCAAACTCGCTTTCCACCTCACACAAATATATCCACTTCTCAACCTCCATCTCATGCAAACTATGAATCCATTCCTTCTACCTCACAAAATAATCCTTCTGTATCTGACCTTCCAGATTCTGCATCACATGAGCAATTGCTCTGTGACTACAATTACACACCCAAGCCTCGTCCTGAACCTGAGCTGGTAATGTTAGACTCTGAGAATGAAGCAGAATCATCTCTCTGTCTTGATAGAGAACCTCAACCCTATTTTGTTCTGAAACCAGATTCTGCCGTAACCAAAATAAAATCCCGCCGAGCATACCCTATTAGTGTAATTTATGAAATGGTAAAGCGGAATGTCAGAAGAG
Source organism: Vicia villosa (assembly GCF_029867415.1). Lineage (NCBI taxonomy): Eukaryota > Viridiplantae > Streptophyta > Magnoliopsida > Fabales > Fabaceae > Vicia > Vicia villosa. Next base: position 42,450,897 of record NC_081183.1, on the reverse strand, counting down.
TCTTTGATGCTCTCAAAATAGCTCATCATGCTGGATTAAATGATGTTGCTATGCGAAAATTCTAGAGGATCTTTAGAAGAAAAGCAGATGCTTATTTTCAAGAACTTCAGGAAATTTGTGTAGAACTTGCTCCACGACCTTGTGGAATTCTGAGGCACTATGAATATTTTTGGTTCAGTCTTCTTGGAGGGAGATATTGTTTTGAAGTGAAGGAATTCATTGATGAACTTGCAGAAGCACGAGTTTCAGATGAGCTGGACGGCAACCCTTGTAGGGATATTGTGGTTTGGAGGCCTAAGTATCCAGTTTTGATTGGAGACTTCTAGTGGTTGTTTGACTTTTTGAGAGAGAATCCTTCTAAGAAGGCCCCCAATATGGTCATTCCAGAAGTTGTTTATCCTCCAGATGTTGCTGCTCCTACTGCACCTAGGAATCTTGCTGCCATTCTTCAAGCCCTTGAGAATGGAGATTCTGATCTTCCTGCTCCTGAGTATGAAGAAGATGCTTCTAGGAAAGAAGCTGATGTTGAGATTCATCCTGCTGGGAATATTCCTACTAAGGAAAATCATGATGATGATCTCACGATGGATGCTGCTGTTGAGAATGTTGTCCCTTTGAACAAAAGTTGTGAAGCTTTTTATGGTGAATCCTCTCTTCTAGTGAAGACTCTAGAGGTTATTCAGAAGAATCAAGCTGAACTAGCTTCTCGCATGGACTAGCAAGCAGATATCAACAATGAGTTTTGCTCATTCACGGTGAAGCAGGCTGAGAGCAATGCTGGGATTCAAGACCCTCTGGCGAAGATAGTTTCCAAACTAGGCCAGTCGTAGTCTGTTGTGTCTTAGTTGTCTCTTTCTTTTTGCATCTTCTTTGTGCATCTATCTTCTCATCCCTTGTATCTTCTGATTATTTCCTATGAATGAAATCCTTTATTCCTCTCTCATATTGTTTGTTTTTCATCTGAATCTTTTGTGTTCTTTTTTATGTTATGACAAAAAGGGAGAGAAACTGTGATAAATGATCTGATTTATATTATCAGTTGCTGGGAGTAAGTCTCCATATTTCTAACAGAATTACCAAGTTCTATGTCTTTGAGTGTTTTGCACGATTGAAGACATTCTAAAAAGCTCAACATGAGAAGCAAAGACATGGGGAAAAGCAATTTTATATAGAAACAAGCTCATGGAAATTGAAGCAAGCTGAGTGCTGTGAAGCTTCAAGATCAGAAGCAAGAAGGAAGAATGTTATGATATTCTGATGATAGAATATGCTCTAACACATTCTTATTCCTTATATGTTCTGATACATTTTATTTCTTAAAATGTTCTGAAACATTATTTTTTTATGCTCTGATACATATTATATGTTCCGATACATATTTTCTGTTCTGATTCATTCATGCTCTGACTTTTGTCGTTTAGTTTGTTTTGCAACATTTCAGGATGTAGAGATGCTTTGGTACATTCAACAATGTTCTGGTACAATCTAGCATGCAATGATTCAAGAAGAAATTCAAAGCTCTGAAGCTGTCCTATGGAAGCAAGAAGTATAAGCTATGAATGTTCTGAAGATCTAAGCATATGTGATCGTCTCAACTGAAATGGGAAATACTCAGGGAAGTCCTTTATTTATAAATTTCTTCTAGTATTTATTTCAGGGGGAGATTGTTAATCTCAGGGGGAGACATATTCACACACTATGTTTATATGCTTATGCTATAACTATGTAATTGTCTTTAGCCGTCTGATATTCTGATTGCAAATTCATATCATTTATATATGTTTTTGTCATCATCAAAAAGGGGGAGATTGTTAGAACAAGATTTGTTCTAATCAATATTCTTAGTTTTGATGATAACAATGAATATGAATTTTGTATGAGATAATGTGGTACTCTAATACTATGCAATTTCCATTTCAGGAATCACATAAAGAGTATGCACAAAAATTAGCGCAAGAAGCACTGACTCACAAGGTTCAGCATGCAACATCAAAACATGCTCTGGAAAGACATCAGAAGATGGTCAAGAAGAATCAGAACATGGTCTATAGAAGCATCAGAAGAACTTGAGATCAGAAGTAGAAGCACTGAAGTTCTCATGGTATCACGCTAAGAAGCACTTCAAGGTTAGAAGACAAGAAGATGCTCTACACCAAGCTGTTTGACTCTGATGATATTCAAACGTTGTTTACACAAACATCATATCAGAAGCAAGTACAAGATGGCAGGCTACGCTGACTGACAAAAGGAACGTTAGAAGCTATTAAAGGCAACGTCAGTAGACACAGCGAAAGCAAGGCTCGAGGTAGTTGACAAAAGAGTGAAACATTAAATGCAATGCTTTACGGATCACGCAACGCATTAAATGCTCCCAACGGTCGTCTTCTCAAATGCCTATAAATAGAAGTTCTGATGAGAAGCTGAATACAACACTTTGCGCAAACATACAGAAACGCTGTCAAATTCAAAAGCTCTCAAACATCATCTTCAACCTCACTACATTGCTGTTGTAATATCTTAGTGAGATTAAGCTTAAACTTAAGAGAAAAATCACAGTTGTGATAATAGCTTATTAAGAAGCATTGTAACTCTTATAAGAATTTGTTTACATTAATTTGTAAGAACTAGAGGAGATCAAGTTGTGTTCGGATTCTCTAGAAAGTCTTAGAGGGTATCTAAGTAGTGTGTTCCTATAGTGATAAGGTTGTGATCAGAATACTCTAGAAGACTTAGAAGTTATATAAGTGGAAAACCATTGTAATCTTGTGTGATTAGTGATATTAAATCCTCAGATGAGGTAAATCACTCCAAGGGGGTGGACTGGAGTAGTTTAGTTAACAATGAACCAGGATAAAAATCATTGTGCAAATTGTTTTTATCTTACAAGTTTTAAAGCTTAAATATAAATAAAAGTTATTAAATACTTAACAAATTGGTTATACTTACTAAATTAATACATATTAGTTAAGTTACATCACCAACTCGATTAATCCAAGTTATTCAATTAAATTATTTTTAACTGAATATGTTTTTTGACCCTCTAAAATATCAAATTTTATTTGTGGTCCATATAAAAAATAACATGATTTGGTCCTAACAAAATTTTTATGCTCATAGTTTTATGCCCTATTATTATTCTGTTAAATCAATGTGTATTTTTAATAATTAATTTGAAGACATGTTTAAAACATTTAAAAAATTTCCATGAAAACAACAAAAAATTTGATTTCTAAGTCGAGATTTTCATTACTTTTATCATTATCTTTTGAAATTTAAAAAAATCATTAATTCTTCACGAATTAAAAAATTCTAAAGTTTGCTAAATAAATAATTTAAAGTATTTTAAACATTTATTAAAAAAATTATTCAAATGTTCAAAAATTAAAGAGTAATTTAATAGTTTTCAAAATTTTAGAAAATACTTGGGACTAAAACTGTATGCATGAAAATTATGTAGGAACTAAAATATTTTATTTTTTTAATAGGGACTAAAAATAAAATTTGATATATTTATAAAGATAAAAACATATTTAACCCTAATGGACATATATGGTAGGGTGCACTGAACTTGTTTTCAAATACTTTTTAATAAATTGTTTGAATGAAATAAGATTTGACTAATTAAAATAACTCATACTCAATAATATATATTTAATACTAATAAGAAATAGTTATTTATTGTTATATATATATATATATATATATATATATATATATATATATATATATATATATATATATATATATATATATATATATGCATTCAATATGTTTTCAAATTTTTTAAATAAATTCTTTAATAGAAAAAAGAGTTGATTTCTTAATATATATATATATATATATATATATATATATATATATATATATATATATATATATATATATATATATATATATATATATATATATATATATATATATATATATAAGAAATCAACTCTTTTTTCTATTAAAGAATTTATTTAAAAAATTTGAAAACATATTGAATATATATATATATATATATATATATATATATATATATATATATATATATATATATAGTATCCTTTCAAATAGAATATACTAAAGATATATATTACTTACAAAGATATTCAATTGCTTAAAATAAATTTAAAAAGTAACCTTACTTAAAAAATTATTAATATTAGATATTTTAATTTATAAATATTAATAACTTATTCAAAATAAGGTATAAATATAGACTAGTTGTCGTCAGGGATTAAACTTGTACAATCAATTTGATTACACTTATTTAATTTTAATAGCATATATTAGTTGTGTTACATCACCCACTCATCTTAAATTTAAATTATTTAATTAAATACTTTTATCAAATACTATAAGTTATTTAAATTTTTATTTAAAATAAATATAAAATAGAAGATGCATTTAACCTGTTTTAAATCTATGGATAACTTATTGTAAGGGCAAAAACTCTAAATAATATAAATACTTTGCTGATTTTCAAATATTTCGTCTCTTGTCAAATATATATGAGTCAGGAGTCAAGATTCATTGAAATGAGATATAAATTTAAAAGACATACATCAAATTGATCATATATATTTTTTATTTCAATTAATATTATTATTTGATCAATTTTTTAATAGTTGAGATTTGGTGTAAATCTTATAAATTTTACACCTAGTGTTAATAGATTCTCTATCACTATACATATATGTATGTGTGTTTTGTTTTTTTTTTTTCAAGAAGAAAACAGAAAAATAAATCTTCCTCAAATTCAAAAATGGTCTTTAGTTCTTCAATTAGTTGTCTCCTTCTATACATTTTAGTAGTTGTTTCTTTTCTTTTTTCAATTAATTCTTTAGAAACTGGAAACCACCAATCAGCCAATCAGACATTTAAATCAGAGCAAAAACTTTATAAACTTAAGAAGATTATAGCTTCTCGTCTTCAGCAAATTAACAAACCTGCGATTAAGACAATTCAGATCAGTTAATATAAATTTTAAAACAATTTTATCTAATCTTGGATGCATGAATTTTCCAAGACTATAGATATATAATTGAAATTGTTCAGTATATAAGTAAGTTTTTCTTAATTATAACGTGTGAAGAACTTTTATAATTAATTAATTTTTTATGCGAGTAGGGAATTCTAAAATTTTAATGATTTTTGATAAATATATAATGTAAGATCTCTTAGATTGTGAAGGTTAATTTATTAATTCTTCTAGCACCTCATGAACTTTTTAACAGATTTTATGAGAACATTTTAATATTAAACAATAAAGTCCCCACGTCCACAGCTCCTCTTTTAAATATTATGTTATTCCTACAATTATGATATTCAATTGATTGAAGAAATCGCACTAGGGGTGCAACCCTTACAACGAAGTAACTACAAAGATTTAAAGCAAGATAAAGGTACTTTGTACCAATCGTAAAAACAAGGCCGGGATGATTGATTGCTACGCGCTAACCATATGCACCAACACACTGATAGTCATAATGCCACAGTTCTCTTCCTCTTAACCCCCAACAGCTTTATGTTTAAGTTTTCTATACACTTGTTTTATGTTTGTGTTCATTTTTTTACAGAGTCCTGATGGTGATATCATAGATTGTGTTTTGACTCATAAACAACCTGCTTTTGATCATCCTTTATTGAAAGGAGAAAAACCAATGGTAATTTTTCCTTATTGATATAAATTTAAAGAATTGTATATAAGAAAGCTATTATATTTCGACTTACTTTTATAGACAGAGAATTTTCTGTGTGTATATTCTTATTTTTAGGATCCTCCTGAAAGTCTTAGAAGGCATAATAAAATAGAAAATACAAGTGATCACTTTCAATTATGGAGTTTATCGGGTGAATCATGTCCAGAAGGATCAATTCCAATTAGAAGAATAACAGAAGAAGACATGTTAAGAGCTTACTCTATTAAGGGCTTTGGAAGAAAATTTGACGATCCTTATCTACATGAAGTATGCAATCACATAGACTCAATATATTTCTTTAGATTATTCATGAATTCTTCATATCTAACTCACATGTGTATTTTAGATTCTTATAGTAATAAAATTGGTTTTGTTATTGTTGAACAGTATGCAGTTGTTACAAAGAAAAATGATAAGTTCTATGGAGCAGAGGGTGCCATAAACGTGTGGACACCTTATATAGAAACTCCAAATGAATTTAGCTTGGCTCAAATGTGGCTTATTGCTGGTTCATATGGAAAAGATCTCAACACTATTGAAATTGGTTGGCAGGTATGTTAATAATTTTCATTTATTACATCATTAAATCTTTTCCTTTGGCTACTAAATCAACAAATCGAGCATAAAGAATTTCAAGTAATTTTTTATATGCAGGTTTACCCGCATCTCTACGGTGACTACCGCACTAGATTTTTTATTTATTGGACGGTAAGAAGACTAGTATTAATAAATTATAAATTTACCAGAAAATTACTATTATGAAAGTCTTTGTTAAATGTACTAGTACTTGACAATATTACTAATTGTAGGGTGATGATTATAAAAGTACTGGGTGCTATAATTTAATCTGTCCAGGCTTTGTTCAAACTAACAAAAGATTTGCAATAGGAGGTGCAATTAATAAGATTTCTACATATAACGGAAGGCAATATTCTATGACCTTAAAGATCTTCAAGGTAATATCTACATTGCTCCAATCCCAATGAATTCAAATAATGTGTTCTAACTTTGATATACCTTATGCCATGGTTTTAAATTTTAGTTGCGATTATAGTTGTGATTGCGGGTGTTGCGATTGCGATCATAGTGATTGATGTCATACGTAATGTAGTCGCTGCAACGTGAATTTTGAATGAAAAAATTTGAAATACATGATAAAAAACACTTATTTGTTAATATTTTTATAAGTAAATTAGCTTTAGTGTTCTAAATTTATCAAACATATGTGAAGTTATCTGAATTGCGGTTTATAACGAGGAAAATCGCATGATTTCAAATCACACTAGAATTGCGGAGATTATTGGATCAGCAATATTAGGGCGGCAATTGTGATGGCACATCGTATTTTTAAAACCACTTTTTATCTCTTTTTAAACCATTTAACTTTAATTTTTTTTTGGTGTGTGAAGGATAAAAACACTGGAAATTGGTGGCTTCAAGTTGGACCAGGATCTGGAAATTTAGTTGGGTACTGGCCGTCCAAGTTGTTCACACACTTGAAATTTGCTGCTGAAGAAGTTAATTTTGGTGGAGAAATAGTGAATATAAAGTCAACGGGGTCTCACACTTCCACTGTAATGGGCAGTGGAAACTTTCCCGAGGAGGGTTTTAGAAAAGCTGCATATATTAGAAATATGCAAGTTATAGATGCTGACAACAACTTGCATCCTTTGAAAAATCCTGAATATTCTCTTACAAATTTTTTTTGTTATAGTATAGTACAAGGAAATACTAATCCCAAGTGGGGGTATCACATTTACTTTGGTGGGTATGGCAGGGGCAATAAATGTCCCTAAAAGAATATTGAAGATTATAGAATAAAAATATTAAAGGTTTGAGACCAGAATATCACAATTGTGTCTGTAATTTTTTAGCAAAAAATTATTTCTTAGTGGTGAATTATAAAGGTTTCATAAAAATAATAAGACTGGAGAATTAAATATAGACTACTACTATTATGAAACATTTATCATATATTATTTCATAATCTTTCTATACAATAGTTTTTTTAAGTTTTTAAGCAATGTTGTTATTGTCATACCCCCATTTTTTATCCTAATATCATATGTAACACCCTTCTAAACCCCACGACAATTTAAATAAACATATATCAGAGTAACATGGAACAAGCGTGTCACTATTTTAAATTTTAAAACAAACATCATACGTCATTGTCATGCAAACACTAAGGACCATCAAAACTCAACACTACAAGAAATACTGCATTTTGCCAGGGGTTAAACCCCTCACTAAAGGCAAAAACCCCTCACAAATGCACAATTTGCGAGGGGACAACTCCCCTAGCAAAACAGGGGGTCGCAAATCCATTACCGAGGGGCTTTCCACCACGTTAATTTGCCAGGTGCTTTCCCCCTCGCTAAATGACAATTCAAAATTCTGCACTGCACCCTACAGAAATAGGCACCAGCTAGCCGTCTGCAATGGGGGCAGACTGCGTCAGAAATTTTGCTTGGGGTTAAGCCCCTCGCAAATTGTAATATATTTTCTTTTTGCTTGGGGATAAGCCCCTCGCAAACTGTTCTATGTTTAAAAAAAAATTAAATTTTCAAAACCGTAAATAACAATTAAAATATATATATATAATTATAATATAATTTAAATTAAAAAATATATATAATAATTCAAATTGAAATAAAATTATTATAATACATATAATAATTAATATTTAAACAAATATATTAAAAATTAAATTCCATACAAAATTACAATAATATTTAAAAATAAGTTTAAAATAGTTAACACAAATTGTTCCATACAAATTAAAATAAACATAAATATGAAAGTTTAATTATTCCCCCCATCTTGTTCCTCCTCTTCTTCATCAGCTCCTCCATATCCACTAGTTCCTCCAAATCCACCACCACCCATATTCTGTGAAGCAAAAAATTGATCAAACCTTTGTGACCGCTCATTTGCAATTCGCATTGCTTCTTGATACTCTTGTGCCTGCCTCCTCAATTCTTCCTGAAATTCTCTCCTCATTTCTTCCCGTAATTCTCTTTCTCTTCTTTGCATTTCCTCCTGCATCTCTAATTGTTTTCTCTTCATCTCTTCAATTTCCAAATTTCTTGCTGCTACTTGTTGTGCTGCCTCAGTATTTGCCAAGTTTCTCACAGTATCAAGCATTTTGGCGGTTAATATAGGTGGAGTGGATGATCCTTCTCCATCAGCATATCTCATTTTGAAATCTCTACTACGCCGCTTGATATTTTTGGAATACCCTCCAGCACAATACACTCTCCCATTTTTCTTCTTTCCACCTGAAACCTTATACCAAGTTTGAAAACCAATACTAGGGTCAACAGGATACCCCGGTGGTGGTTCAGGTATTTCAGGATGCTCTGACAACTTTAGGGCAAGTTCTTTATCAAAATTCTCCTATAAAAAAGTTAAATGTTATCATGATTCAAATAAACTATGTACATATAAAAATTATAAATAAAATATCTTTGATATAAAAATAACTTACTTGTGTGATTTTTGCGCGCTCGTCAATAAACTCTCCATTTCTCTTGAGATGAGTCTCCATGTGAAGCTCATTAAGAAGTGGAGTTCTGCCTAATTCTTCACGCTAAATAAGTAAAAAAAATTAATCATACATAATGCAACATTTAAATAATAGATTTAATAAAAAATTAATAAATTTATATACCATTCTTCGCGCAACTTCAGCCACACTAATACTTCCTGCTGCGTAGTTGCAGCCACCAACTTCAGATGCTTTATTTTTCTTTGCCTGCTCCGATATTTCCTTAAACTTATCAGAATTCCAATGATCAATAAGCTTTGGGAATATATCTTCTCCTATCCAACGTGGACGTGTCCCTTTTGCTTCCCATTTCAGTCTAACATTCCTCATAGTATCAGAAAATCGAGCAGCACATTTTGAGTGAAAGTTTTCTTTAATCGCGGCCTCATCTCTAACATCCCAAATACAATACTCCTACATTGTTATATGAATTTAAAAATATTAAATAAAGTAGAATCATGAATATCACAAAAATTAAAAAGGAAATGTCAAAATGAATAAGTAAATTATACCTTAAATGCCTGAAACCATTTTTCCTTATCATCTTCATGTACAGCTCCATAAGACGGCCAGAATTGTGTGTACTTCTCTTTAATAATATTTGTTATGATCGATACTGCCTGATGTGAGGGAACAATTCTAAACAACAAAAATCTTGAGTTAGTATTGATTAAATAAAACTCATATTTAAAATATAATATAAAAACACAAAGACTTACGATCCTGCATCGGGATAAATGACTAGTCTGCCCTCATGATACTTAATTGTTTGAGTCGTATTTTTTTTCAAAATACGCTTCCTCTTCATTTGCTCCTCAGCACTAGTATCTCCATGACCGCTGGTATCTCCAGGAGCACTGGTATCTCCAGGAGCACTGGTATCATCCTCTGAAGGGATGGGTAATGGCATGCTAGATCCACCTGTCTCCATATGCATGGGTAATGGCATGCTACCAGATCCACCTGTCCCCATATGCATGGGTAATGGCATGCTAGATCCACCTGTCTCCGTAGGAAAATATGTGGGGTAAGAGTATCCAGGAGGACAAAAAAAACCTGATCCAGGGGGCATGGATAGTAATCCAGTGAAAGATCCAGACATGGGCGGTGTAGGATGCATAGGCGGTGTAGGATGCATAGGCGGTGTAGGATGCATAGGCGGTGTAGGATGCATAGGCGGTGTAGGATGCATAGGCGGTGTAGTATAGCGTGGAGTAGAGCGTGGCATAGGAACAAACATATCTGAGTTAGGAACCTCCTCTACAATGAATCTAGTGCGACGAGGCTTTTGTTGACCCTTACCTTTATCATCTTTTTTGGGTGGCATTTTTTCCTGTTACACAAGATAATATTTGAAAGATAATTGCACAAGATAATATTATCAAGTTAATATTACATAAGATGATATTTGAAAGTTAATATTACACAAGATAATATTTGAAATTTAATATTACTCAAGATAATATTTAAAATTTAATATTACACAAGATAATATTTGAAATTTAATATTACACAAGATAATATTTAAAAGTTAATATTACACAAGATACTATTACACAAGATAATATGTGAAATACTCAAGATAATATTACATATTCAATTTATTCATCATCATAATCTTCGTTGTCTTCATCGCATCTGATATTATTGTCTTCAGACTCTCCCAGCTCTTCATGCTCTTCTTCCATAGGATTTGTTGACAACAAGATACTTGCGTCAACTTGTTGACCATCAACTGCAGTATCACACAAACTTACAATCTCCTCGGTTTCAATTACCTCATTAACAGGTGAAATCTCATCATGTTGGTATGCAACATCTTCCATTAACTCATCAGTCTCAATGTGACCCATTGGGTTGGATTTGATTACAACACACCATTCTCGTTTCCGTGGGGTAATTGAAGGATAAGGTACATAATAAACTTGCCTAACATTATGTGCCATAATGAAAGGGTCATACTCTTTGTACTTTCTATCTCTTCGAATCTCAACAATGTTATACTTTTTATCAATTTTTGTTCCTCTAGAAGATGGATCATACCAATCACAATAAAATAAGACAACTTTATTTTCCGAGTCCATATAATTATAAACCAACTCGTAAATATGTGTGATAACCCCATAGAAGTCGTCCTCACCACCCTCTGTAACTCCTTTTACGACTACACCACTGTTTACGGTTTTCTTCCCTACACTCCATTCCTCAGTGTGAAATTTGTAACCGTTTACAAAATATGTGTGCCATTCATTTACACGTTGACTAGGGCCTTCAGACAAATTTCGCAAATGTATTAAGTCAGGACTTAGTGTAACAATACATGATAATTGTTGCTTAAACCATGTTGGAAAATAGGCATGTGTGTAACCAGTCGATGGTTGTTCGCCTGTGCTTTGATAATAGTAGGTACCAAATGCCCTATTTCGAAAAGAAAAAAAGGTTAGAGAAGGTAAATCTTAACCAATTAAACATATACACTTAATTTAAAATATACTTACTCAAGATATGGTTTAACTTCAACGCAGTTAATCAGCACATGAACATGAGCAGACTGCATTTCTTTTTGTGAAAGCCAATGCTCACTCTTCTTCCCTGCGGGACGGCCTGGACGACCGAAAACTGATAAGGTAAATTGACTTCTTTCACTGAAGTGAACTTCATTCCTTATGATTCTTGGAGACAACATCATGTGATTGAAATAATGAGAGCAAAAATGTGATGTTTCGCGATGTATATAATGTGCACAAATTGATCCCTCAACTCGTGCCTTATTTTTAACTGATCGCTTTGAATCACCCATGAATCGTTCAAATGGATACATCCATCTATATTGAACAGGTCCACCTAGAAAAGCTTCATAAGCAAGATGCACAGGGAGATGCTCCATAGAATCAAAGAAACCTGGCGGGAATATTTGCTCCAACTTGCAAAGAATGACAGGAATATTTCGGTCCAATTTAATGATGTCGTCTACTCTTAAAGTTGAAGCACAAATGTCTTTAAAAAATTGACTGATCTCAGTAAGTGGATTAAGCACATTCTTGGGCAGTGAACTGAATGCAATTGGAAGTAATCGTTCCATGAAAATATGACAATCGTGACTTTTCATTCCATGCAATTTACCAGTGTTGGCGTCAGCACATCTTGCCAGGTTAGAAGAATAACCATCAGGCATCCTCAATTCATTTAACCACCGACATACAGCTTTTGCTTCTTGGGGAGTAAGAGTGTAACAAGCCTTGGGTTTTAATAATTTTCCATTTGGTCGAGGTTTCAACTCCAATTCTTTTCGATTACAATAAAGTTCCATGTCTTTCCTAGCCTTCTCATTGTCTTTTGTCTTCTCATTATCCATCACCGTGTTAAGCACATTATCAAAAAAGTTCTTCTCAATATGCATAACATCAAGATTATGACGCAACAAATTATCCTTCCAATATGGGAGGTCCCAAAAGATACTTCTTTTTGTCCAATTATGGTCAACCCCATATCCTTTAATTCTACGTGCTTCACCATAGTCTGTAAATTTTGGTAGGTCACAAACATTATTCCATACTTGAGTCGATGACAATCGAGGGGGAGGTAGATCTTTTACTTTTATTCCTTTTCTAAAAGCATCTTTATTCCTTCTAAATTCATGGTTGGTAGGTAAGAACCTACGATGACAATCAAACCACGAACTTTTCCCACCAAAGTCCAAAGTAAACGCTTTTGTGTGATTCATGCAATGCGGACATCCCATTTTACCATGTGTACCCCATCCAGACAACATGCCATATGCAGGAAAGTCATTAATTGTCCACATCAAAGCCGCTCGCATATTAAAATTTTGTTTACGAGACACATCATAAGTCCACGCTCCCACCCACAGCCTCTTGAGATCATCAATTAAAGGTTGCAAATAAACATCGATTCCCGCCTTTGGACTCGACGGTCCCGGAATGATGCATGTCAAAAACATGTAAGGTTTCGTCATGCACATCTCAGGAGGGAGATTGTACGGGGTAACAATAACTGGCCAACAAGAATATGCATTTCCTGAAAAATTATAAGGAGTGAAACCATCTGAGCATAATCCAAGTCGGACATTCCTAGGTTCAAGTGCAAATTCAGGATGAACTCTATCAAAGTGTTTCCATGCCTCGCCATCAGATGGATGTCGCATCATGCCTGAACTAATTCTGTTTGTATGGTGCCATGCCATTTGGCTTGCACTGTGCATTGATGCAAACATTCTTTGCAACCTAGGTATTATTGGTAGATAGAACATAGATTTCACTGCAATGCGATTTTGTCTTTGGTCAACTCCTTTACTGCTAACTAAATACCTCGGACTCTCGCAAAACTTACATTCCTCCAATTCCCCATCATTTGTACCAAATTCGTTGTCATAAAACAACATGCAACCTCTAATGCAACAATCAATCTTTTTAACTTCTAATCCCAACTTCGACACCACCCTCTTTGCATCATAATAACTTGTAGGCATGTTTTCTTTCACAGGAGTCGCGTCCAACATCAATCTCGCAAAGAATTCTAAACACTGATCAGGAACATTCCAATTTGATTTCGCAGCCAAAAGTCTCACACACATTGATAGCTTAGAGTCAGAAGACCCCTCAAACAATGGTATATTTATTTCTTTCAACAGCTGATAAAACCTTTGAGCTTTCTCATTCGGGAGCTCTTCTCCATCTAAGTCTTGTGGTTCATCATACGCCACATTCACCCCTAATGCGTCAGTGAACATCTCCTCGACAAGATTAAATTGCTCCTGGCACTGCATATGTGATGAACTACTCCCTGGATCAACTCTATTTATATCTGGTTCTATATGAGTTTGACTGCTAGAAGCCTCTCTATTCATCTCCTGCATTGTTTCCCCATTAGATGTCCAAACCCAGTAATTTGGCCTAAAACCCACTCTCTCCAAGTGACGCTTCACTTCACTAGGGTCACTGATAATATTTCTGCAACCACACTTTAAACACGGACACCTTACCCCTCCTTCCCTGCGACAACATTCTTGAGCAAACGCATACGAGAGAAACGCGGCAACTCCTTCCATAAAAAGTGGTTTAAGCCCACGTCGTCCAGGAAACATTCTATCGTACATCCAACTACGATAAAATTGGTAATGTTCCATACTGCACATGTGAATCATGTTTAATTATATTCAATATTTGTCTTTTTCTAAACATATTATGTAAAATATATTTACGTGGTTTTAGTCCTAAAAAAATATTTGTTTTTAAAATATATTTACTTGTTTTTAGTCCTAAAAATATATATACATGTGAATCATATAAAAACTATGTACTTGTTTTTAGTCCTAAAAAAATATTTGTTTTTAAAATATATTTACTTATTTTTAGTCCTAAACATACATACTTGCTTTTAAAAAATATATATAAACAAAAGCACACAAATTTGTGAGATATGAACATATATATAAACTATTTATTTATATAGCGTTTTAATAAATATATTGTCTTTAAATATTTTTTAGTCCTAAAAAATATTTGTTTTTAAAATATATTTACTTGTTTTTAGTCCTAAAAAAATATATACATGTGATCATATAAACTATATACTTGTTTTTAGTCTTAAAAAAAATTTGTTTTTAAAATATATTTACTTGTTTTTAATCCTAAACATACATACTTGCTTTTAAATATATATATATATATATATATATATATACAAAAGCACACAAATTTGTTAGATATGAACACATATATACTATTTATTTATATATCGTTCTAATAAATATATTGTTTTTATATACTATTTTTTATTATATACAATAAAACTATCTTCAATATTTATCTTTTTCTAAACATAAACTATATACTTGTTTTTAGTCCTAAAAAATATTTGTTTTTAAAATATATTTACTTGATATTACTTGTTTATATATACTATTAATTTCAAAAGTACAAAATTTATATACTGTATTTTTATATAATAATATTAACTATACAAAATTTATATACTCTTTTTTTAAATACTTCTTCCTTTTAAACTATACATACTGATTTTAATATACTGATTTTAATATTATATACTTATTTTAAATATACTGACTATAATCTATTATATAATGATTATAAACTATTATATACTGATTTTAAACTATAATATACTTAATATTTTTAAACTATACATAGTACTGTTATAATATTATTAAGTATACATACTGTTTTTAAACTTAAATAAAAATTAGACTGTTTTCATTAATACAAAATAAAAAAGCTAATATTTTTTAAATAATATTGGTATAATATTTAAAATTCGTATTTTTTATTTAATATTTAAATAATTTTCTAAATAAAGATTATAATATTTACTAACACACATAAAAATATACCAAACAAAATCTTATTTTTAATACTAAACATAAATTATATTATTTATATTGATACTATATTTAAACTATTAATTTCAAAAATCAGCAACTATAGAATTTAATTTCGAAAAAATAAAAAAAAAAATTCTAAACACATACAAAAAAAAATCTAAAGTGTAATCTATATATAACAAACACACAGAAAATTTATATATAACAACATACACACTATATATATACACTTCTATCATAAACACATATAAAAAAGTTCATAAATTTTATATGTACCTTATTTGAAGACAACTTTGGTGTAGACTTTGAAAATTTCCTTCAAAATATCAGAGCTTTATTCCAAGATTCTGCCTTCTAAGATTCAATTGTTGTAAAAAAAAAAAACGAAAATTAGATTATATATGAAATCAAAAAGAATGTATACTATTGTTGAGAGTAAGTTGAGGAGAATTTTTACCTTAAGTGTTGTTGAGAAGTTGAGAGGAATGGAGTTTTGAGAGAAATTGAGAGGGATGAGATTGAAAAGTTGAGGAATGGAATTGTGTTGTTAAAAGGAAGAAGAAAGATAAATAATAATAATGTTAAACGGTCCAATTAATGTGCAACGGATCTAATTCAAATATCAGCGAGGGGGGACCCGTCGGTAATGAAACGGTCCAATGGGGCGTGGGGGGACCCCTCGCAAATTGCAACCTTGAAACTTGGGGACTGCACGCGCAGACTGCTAGCACAGTTGATGAGACAATACTGTCTTTTTTCCGAGGGGCCTCCCCTCGCTAAAATCAACACTACTATTTCCTTGGGGATGCCCCTCGCTAAATGCTGCATTAGCTGTCCACCAAATTTTCTTTTTGGCGCCACTTTATTTTGCTTGGGGTATCCCCTCGCAATGCAGATTTTGAAAATCAAAATTTCCCTCTTCTTCTATTTGCGACGGGTATCCCCTAGGTATACAAATGCTGTTTTTTTTTTTTGAAATTGTGGTTTGCGAGGGGCTTTACCCCAAGCAAAGTCATTTATTTGCGTGAAGATTTACCCCTGGCTAAATCCCCTGGCTATTTCAAAGATTTCTTGTAGTGAAAATAAAGCAATAAAATCATAAGACATAAACGATCAAAACTCATGTTCCTAGTGTTACAATATCAGAGCATGATACCTGGCGCTAAACTAGACACATTGACTCATGAGCTAATCCTCACCAAGTCGTAAAGCCGCTATCCATAATCTGAAAATGGCGACATGTAAGGGTGAGTCTCATTTTCAATTAGTAAATATTATACAATTCATAAGCAACAAGCATCATAATATATCGTTCACCCAATCATATATATTCATATTCACAACTATCATTCATCAATCATACGACAATTGATTACACCACATACCACTGAAATCGACTCAATCATGTTATGACAAAATGCATATGATTTAACTGACACTATGCATGTGGTACCAATAAACCGTGGAATTAATCCACCTGACCGATCTACACCTCATCGAGATACGGCCCCACCGACACAAATTCCGCATAATGGGAATTATGTCCACCATCGATCCAAACATCACCGGGATCCATCACCGAATGCATATGAATGAATGAACACATATAACATACTTAAAATTATCACCGATCACGATGAACAACTTATCTCAATACTACATCACCAATAAGTATGTACTTGTTTTCAACATTGTTCAAATAGCCATGCATTCATCACAGTCATAATAATAATCACAGCTAATTCATCACCACATCAAATACATTATCACACCTATTTCATATGCACACAATGTTTAATTCTCACCAAGTAATTAAATCGAATTTTTAAAAACAAAATAAATTCGTCCATTGCCCATATTCATCGTTCATCATATAAAACATTTAATTTCCTCTACAATACCCAAAACGACACTAAGAAAGGATACACGGTTCAAAAGTTATGATTCTTCAAAGTTTGAAATTTTTTTGTATAACAGGGTCCGCTGAGCGACTCTCGAGCGCGCTTTCCAGTAGCGAACTACCTTGGACCGCCGCTTAGCGGACTAGCTCCGCTTAGCAAGCATGAACGACACTCGCAGCCTCCGCTTAGCGAGCCTAGCTTTGCTTATCGGACGTGCGATTTCTCAGAATCGCAGGTCTGCGACAGACCTGCGATTTCACACATCCATCATCCCAAATTGGTTCCAGACATCATATACATACATACAATCATCATACATTCAATCATACACCATCAAACATCAATTAAACTCATTATTAACCAATAGTTCATGCAAATTTCATCAATTCAATCTAAATTATAACACCCTAACCTTGATGGAGGTTCTTGAATTGATCCTTGAACTTTGGGGTTTTTTCCTCCTTCCCTTGCTCTTCTCACTTCTACGATAAAATATTTTCTCCCAACTCTTCTCTTGCTCCTCTCTTTACTATCTTTCAATAATAAAATAATAATATAATTAGGACTAAGTGTAGAGCTTTTTACTCCATACACCAACTAATTACACCTCACACGCCCAAAAGTCAAATATTCTCTTCTTATTCATTTATTCCATTATTTTCAAAAATATTCATAAACTAAATTTTAATTAAATAATTAACCAAAATTCAATTTATCTAATAATTTAAAAATACGGGTGTTACATCATACATCATTCACATATCAATCATCAATCAAGAGTTTCAAATTAAAGCTCCAATGTGCTTATTTCATTTGTAAGGGGGGTCATCGATCACCAATGTTTTATTTAGTTTGGATATGTTATACTAACCAAAATATCAAAAATATTGCCCTGTGCTTTTGTATGTTTGTGTTTTGTAGGAACCAAGTCAAAATATCCATGAAAAACACATTTTTCAACATCTTATTACAAGCAATCGATTGCACAAAGAGAGAAATCGATTGCAACAACTATTTCTGCACCAGATTTTCCTTCTGATTTCTATGCAATCGATTGCACAAAGAGAGCAATCGATTGCACCAATTGTTGGTCTCCAAATTTGGGCAGTGCAATCGATTGCACTAAGGAAGCCATTGATTGCACCAATGCGAAATTGGAAAAATGAAGGCAATTTTCAGCTTTTGAGGAGTGTGTCACCACTTTCATGTGTGGGGTGAAGGTTCTAGATTGCACAATAAATTCCCTACATCATTTTGACCAATCTTATCATGTATCTTCATTTGATGACATAAACACCATTGGATCATAATTTTGGCTCCAAATTCATTTAACAAATCTAATTTCATTTATCAAGCCTAACTCCAAACAACCACTAATCTCAAGCCTAAATCCTATAAATAGAGGTATTCACCTCTTCAGTCAACAAGCATGAAAATCCAAAGAAACTCTTGCATTTTCTCTTCCCATCCTTTCCAAACCTCTCACCCAAAGCTCATTTTCATAGAATTAGTAAGATTCACCTCGAATCCTACTAATTTTGAACTAAACCTTCATCTTTTCACTCCGTTTCTTTTGTTGTTCATCATCAATTGTGGAAGATCAAAACATTTGTTGTGTGAAGTAGACTCAAAGTTTGTGAAAGAAGTGGTAATTCTCTTTATCCATTCCATATTCCAAGATGTGTTCCTTTGTTTTTTGTGTGTGATGCACCTTCGGTGCTACATTGATGATATTTGCTTGCTTATTTGATGTATTTTCATGCTCAAGTTGATACAAGAGTACAAGGTGTTTGCTTTTATGCTTAAATAAGTTTTCTCCCTTTTTTTGCTATTTTTTTTGAAAAAATTGCATAGTGCAATTGATTGCTCTCTTCATGCAATTGATTGCACAGTTGAAAGATGTGAAGATTTTGAAAACTGAAGAACGAGCAATCGATTTCCCCATTAGAGCAATCGATTGCTTGCTGACAGATTTGTGTTTTTTGCCTTTTTAACTTATTTTTTGTATCTCTTCTTCCTCTACTTCACTATTATCACTGGATATAGGATTTTGATAGGTTTGAAAGAAACAAATCCATAATATTAGATGAATGATATTAATGATACTGTGAATGATTTTATTTTAAAGTATCTTTATTCTTCTTCTCCTTCTTTTTCTTTTGATCGATGAAAGTTTTCAATATCTTGAGAGTTCTTATAGATGCTCGATGAAAACGAGATCGCTACCTAATTTCTTTTCATGTTGTATTGCTTTCAGAGAATGATCTATATATCGTTTCTCTCGCATGCATTAGCATAAATTATTGACCGACCTCGTTGTAGGGTGACTTCTACATAAGTCACTTCGCGATCTGCTTAACATAGTGCAACATTTCGTGTCTCGAATAAAATGATCCAATATGGAGGAGAATTATATGCAGTTGATTTAAGACTTATGGAATTTTGTCGTGTAGTCACTATGATTTTTTCAAGCTTCTGATAAACTTCCATTAAATTTAAATCTGAGAACATCATTCACTCACCATCGATCTTCATTACTAACACTTTGATGATATACTTGACAAGTTTCAAGATGGTCATCTTTAGCAATTAACAATTAACTTTAATTTCTGCACTTTATTATATTACCCTTTACATTGCTTGCTTTATGCTTTATTTTATCAGTCATCATGTTTATGTTTCCGCTATTTTCTCTTTGTCCATCTGGACACTTTGTTTATGTTTTCGCTATTTTCTCTTTGTCTATTCGGACACCTTGTTTATGTTTCCGCTATTTTCTCTTTGTCCATTTGGACATTTTATTTCCACTCTTTTCTTTTTGTCCATTTCAACCATACTTTTTTTTTGCGCTAAAACATTAATAAACAACTCAAATCATAAAAATACCTAAGATCTATGGTCTATTGGTTACTATCCCGAGCATTTTGGAAACATGGACTTGTTGGACTTAGTACCTCTGGACCCTGTTATGCTGCCAATATTATGTTTGTTATTCTGTCTGGAATTGGGTTGTTGTCTGTTTGTCTGTGCAGGTATTTCCTCAAAAGTCCTTGATGGTTAATTCCAAGGCATTGAGATAAGGATTTTGCTTGTACGCAGCCGTTACTTTGCCCAATTTTTGTCAGAATTTTAATGTGATTTTTCAAAGGCTTAACGCAAGTAGTGCCAAAGATAATAAATTCATCTGGATCCCCAAGTGGAATGCTTCATTTAGTGTTGGTATTCCAAATAATGGGAAATCTACCTTGACTCTTAATGTCAAGTGTCGGTTTCTTATTTTTTGTTAGATCGTTCTTTCCTTAGCTTTTAGTTTATGCTCTACGGTAGCCTCTTCATCTCCTCCCCTTCTTATATTTTCAAAATATTTTCCCTTTTTTCAAACCCTTCTTATGTTTGCAATCTCTTTTAAAACCTTTCTTTAAAAATATCTTTTGCCTTTAGTGACTTTCTTCAAAGTTTAGACACGATTAACCGTTGTAGTGAGTTACGATACCCCACGATTTTGAAATTGATTGATATGATGGAATCTATTCCACATGAGGGAGCTAGTGGCATACTTGTTGATTTTATCCAAGTTGGAGACCTTCTATTATTTGTGATGCAAAGAATCCATTTGTTCTCATGCTTAAGATTAATGGCTAAGTATTCTCTCTGACGACGATAAAGTGTTTATTCCTTTTAAAAATTTTTTTCCCTTTTAAGTGGAACTACATTAGCTCTGACTTCTCTATTGCACCGAGGAGATATGTGGGCACAAGATGTAATGTCTTGCCGAGCTTGTTTTAAAATTTAAGCAAACCCTTTTTCTTTTGAACACACAACACAAATTTCAAAAATGTTCTTGTGGAGTACAATAGATACGAGGGGTGCTTAAAACCTTCCCCTTATATAATCAACACCCGTACCTAAGATCTCTTTTTGTTTTAAAAAACAAACTTTGGATTTTATTTCGTTCTTTACCCATTTCCTTTGGAAACAATAAAGCGCGGTGGCGACTTTCACTGAAATAATGAGTCAAGTCAATTAATGGCTTCGATCTGAGATCCTTAAAATTAAAAAACAAGATAACAACAAATTAATTAGCTGAAATGTAACATGGACGCAAATTTTAATAATAATAACGAAACTACTAATAGGGGTGGTATGTGCGTAACCACCTTGGAAATTTTATTTATGCAGGTGTTTCTTGAGATTCAGAAACTCTTCCCGTCTTTAAAGTTGAAATCTTAGCAAATAAAGAGGGTATTCTTGGAGCCAAATCCTTGCACTTAGAGTTTGTGATTTTTGAAATTCATTCCCAAATAATAACACAAGCTATCCAATCTAATATAAAGGATGAGTCCGAGTTTAGTCTTATTATGGAATCCATTGGTAGTTTATTACATTTCTTTCCAAACTTTGAGGTGAAGTTTATTACATTATTTTTTACTTAATACATAAATATAAATAAAAGTTGTCTTTAGTAATTAAATACTTAACATATTGGTTACACTTACTTAACTAATACATATTAGTTGAGTTACATCACCAACTCGAGTAATCCATGTTATTCAATTAAACTATTTTTAATTAAAATCTCAAATTTTATTTTTGGTCCTTATAAAAATAACACGTTTTGGTTTAAACAAAATTTTTATGCACGTTGTTTTATGCCCTACTGTTATTTTGTTAAATCAATGTGTATTTTTAATAATTAATTTGAAGACATGTTTAAAACATTTAATTCCTTTGAAAATAAAAAATTTTATTTCAACATTGATTGGATAATGATCACAGTCTCCACAGTGACATATGAGTTCAACATTAATGGGAAGATGTCTCCTCCAATGGCAGCTAGGAGAGGGGTTAGGCAAGGGGATCCCATCTCCCCCTTGCTTTTTGTTGCTTTTTGTTATGATGATGGAGTATTTAAACAGATTACTTATGAAAATGCAGCAAGAATCTGAATTCCATTATCATGCTAAATGTGCTAAATTAGGCATTATTAACCTCTCTTTTGCAGATGATGTCTTGATGTTCTGTAGGGGTGATACCCAATCTGTGCACCTTCTTATGAACACGATTCAGAAATTTACAAAAACTACAGGACTGATTATAAACCCGGCAAAGTGTAAACTATACTGTGGTGGTATGGATGAGGAAGCAAGAAAATAGATCAAGGACATCACAAAATTTGATTTTGGTCAACTACCTGTGAGATACTTGGGAGTACCTCTAACAAGTAAAAGGCTCAATATCAAATTCTATCTACCTCTGATTGATAAAATCAGTGACAGAATTAGGCATTGGTCTACTAGATTATTGAGTTACGCCGGAAGGATCCAATTGGTACGTACCATAGCTTTCACCATCGCACAATATTGAATGCAATGTTTACCATTGCCCAAGTCTGTGCTTCACCATATCAACAGCATCTGCAGATCCTTTGTCTGGACAGGAGGAAATGAAATTAAAAGGAAAAGCCTTGTTGCATGGAAAACAGTCTGCAGCCCGATCAGTCGAGGGGGTCTCAACATCCCTAGTTTGGAGGTATGGAACAAGGCTGCAATGCTGAAATGTCTCTGGAATGTATGCAAAAAATTTGATAATCTTTGGGTTAAGTGGATACATTCTTATTACTTGAAGAATCATGATCCACTTTTGGTACCGATTGGCAAATCTTGGTCATGGGTAGCCCAAACTGTTCTGGGTACTAGGGATACTATTGCGGCACATCCTCTTGCATGGGAGAAACAAATGCAAAGCAGTAGGTTCTCTATGAATGATATCTATCAAGCCCTGGTAAAGGAAGATAACACGGTGCCTTGGAGGTTCTTGATGAGAAGAAACTATGCTAGGCCTAAAGCAATCATCACCTTATGGTTAGTTTGCCATGGGAAATTAGCCACTAAGGATAGGCTACTGCGTTTCAGTATGTTACAGGATAGTACCTGTAGCCTTTGTGGAGAGAAAGAGGAAAGTATCCAGCACCTCTTCTTTGAGTGTCGAGACACTAAACCAATCTGGGTAGCAATTCTGAATTGGATGGATATCAACACGTGGCCCGAGTGGATGGCATGAGGAACTAGGCTGGATACTACATACAACAAAAAGGAAGGGATGGAAAGCGACTGTTCTGAAGATTGCTCTGACTGAAACCTTACATGAGGTTTGGTTATATAGAAATAGCATCATTTTTGACAATAGGAAGAATACAAAGATAGTGGACAATATTATTGAGAAGATTACATATAGAGGATGGATGTCCAAACATCTTAGAAAGCACATAGCAACACTTATGATGTAACTTATTTTTTATAATGTCTTTGTTTGAGGGCTGGAACCTAGAGTTCGCCTTGTAATCATTGTTTTTTGAATTAATATATTCCTCCTGATTCAAAAAAAAAATTTGATTTCTTAGTCGAGATTTTCATTACTTTTATCATTATCATTTGAAATTTAAAAAATTCATATTAAATTATTCTCGAATTAAAAAATTCTAAAGTTTGCTAAATAAATAATTTAAAATATTTTAAACATGTAATAAAAAAATTATTCAAATGTTCAAAAATTAAAGAATAATTTAATAATTTTCAAAATTTTAGAAAATAACAAGGACTAAAACTGCATACATGAAAATTATATAGGAACTAAAATATGTTTTTTTAAATAGGGGCTGAAACTAAAATTTGATATATTTATAAGGATCAAAAACATATTTAACCCTAATAAACATATGGTAGGGTGCACTGAACTTGTTTTCAAATACTTTTTAATAAATGGTTTGAATGAAATAAGATTTGACTAATTAAAATAACTCATACTCAATAATATATATTTAATAATAATAAAATATAGTTAATGAATGTTTATATATATATATATATATATATATATATATATATATATATATATATATATATATATATATAATGAATGTATATATATATATATATATATATATATATATATATATATATATATATATATATATATATATATATATATATATATATATATATATATATATATATAGGGGACGACTCAAGTGAGAACACTTGGTTATTATGAGAAATGAGAACAATGAATCACGACCATTAAATTTAATTTTAATGGACTGGATTGGTTTCTCTTTCTAAGATCCTTAATATTTAATGGACTGGATCTTAGAAAGAGAAACCAATCCAGTCCATTAAAATCAAATTTAATGGTCGTGATTCATTGTTCTCATTTCTCATAATAACCAAGTGTTCTCACTTGAGTCGTCCCCTATATATATATATATATATATATATATATATATATATATATATATATATATATATATATATATATATATATAT
Source organism: Vicia villosa (assembly GCF_029867415.1). Taxonomy (NCBI): domain Eukaryota; kingdom Viridiplantae; phylum Streptophyta; class Magnoliopsida; order Fabales; family Fabaceae; genus Vicia; species Vicia villosa. The sequence goes on along the minus strand of NC_081183.1, from coordinate 42,426,076 downwards.
ATATATATATATATATATATATATATATATATATATATATATATATATATGAGGAGGGATATTCTTACTTAAAGAGTAAGTTATCAAAACTTACTCATCATCATGACCATTGATTCTTTCCAATCTAATGGTTAAAATTAATGAGTATTATTTTTCTCTCCACGTTTAATTATTTATTAGTTTTAACCATTAGATTTAAAAGAATCAATGATCATGATGAGGAGTAAGTCTTGATAACTTATTCTTGGAGTAAGAATATCCCTCCTCTATATATATATTTTCAATTTCTTAATAAATTCTTTAATAGAAAAAAGAGTTGATTTCTTAAAATATATATATTTCTATGTAGTATCCTTTCAAATAGAATATACTTAAAATATATATTACTCAAAAAAATATTTAATTGCTTAAAATAAATATAAGAAGTAACATTACTTAATAAATTATTAATATTTGATATTTTTATTTATAAATATTAATAAATTATTCAAAATAAGGTATAAATATAAAGACCAGTTGTTGTCAGGATTAATCTTGTACAATCAATTTAATTATACTTATTTAATTTTAATTTCTAAGTTGAGAGTTTGAATACTTTTATCATTATTTTTTGAAATTTGAAAAATTCATATTTAATTTTTCTCGTTTTAAAAAATTCTAAAAGTTGGTAAATAAATATTTTACAGTATTCTAAACATATATAAGAAAATTATTTAAAAATATAAAAATTAAAAGGTAATTAAACAGTTTTTAAAATTTTAGAAAATAGCAGGGACTCAAATTACATGCATAAAAATTTTAGAAGGACCATTCATTGAAGAAAAATTTGATAGGGATTAAAAATGCAGGATCGCATATTTATAGCGGCTAAAAATATATTTAACCCTTAATTTTAATAGCGTGTGTTACATCACCCCCTCATCTTAAGTTTAAATTATTTAATTAAATACATTTAACAAATACTATAAGTTACTTAAATTATTTAATTAAAATAAATATAAAATATAAGATGCATTTAACGTGTTTTAAGTCTAT